>NW_027009983.1:20000-27500 GCF_036934945.1 Oncorhynchus masou masou
TCTCTGTTTAGGGCCAAATAGCATTCAAGTTTGCTCAGTTTTTTTTTTAATTATTTCCAATGTGTCAAGTAATTATCTTTTTGTTTTCTCATGATTTCATTGGGTCTAATTAAATAATTAAATAAATAATTTTGGATGCATAGTCTCAATTTGGTGTTTGTTCCATTTTGTAAATTATTGGTTGGCGAGCAGACCCCAAACCTCACAACCATAAATGGCAATGGGTTCTATAACTAATTCAAGTATGTTTATCAAGGTCCTAATTGGTATTTTGAATTTAATGTTCGGTTGGAAGGCCCTTCTTGCCTTGTCTCTCAGATCGTTCACAGCTTTGTGAAGTTACCTCTCTCTCTCTATATGTATTTATATTCTCTGTCACGTTCGTCATATTGAGGAGACCGCAGCGTGATATGAATTACATCTTCTTTAATTAACGAAGAACACTCAACAAACTAACAAAATAATCGATTGTGATGCTAATACACCGAGTGCTGACATGCAACGACACAAAGACAAACCCCTTTGCAGGCAGAGCAGACAACGATAAACAGCTGCCTCTGATTGGGAACCAATTCAGGCCACCATAGACCTCCATTTACTTAGACATAACAAAACCCCATTGATATACAAAACCCTAGACAGGACAAAAACACACATACCACCCTTGTCACACCCTGACATAACCCAAATAATAAAGAAAACATAGATAACCTACTCAGGGCGTGTCAGATATATTCAGATGTATGCTCTCTCTCTCTCTCCCTCTGTATATATATACCCCATATATATATATATTCTCTGTCTTCTCTCTTTGTCCCTGGTTTTATATCTTAGAGCAGGGACAGAAGAATGTTGTGCATTTTTCACCAATGACACATGTCCAGAACCATGTGACTCCTGTCTCTTCCAGTACATGTGTTGAGTATATAAACCTGTTCAGTTTGTTTACACTATGGGCTATAACAACGTATCGTCAGGGAGGTATTCCAACTGAACAGGCTAACCCACCCCGGTGTTTGTGTTGTTCTCCCACTGTGTTGTGTAAGCTAGTAGTTGGTAGTTGTCGCCGACAGCATTAGAAAGAAAACAGGATGTACATCCCAAATGGCACCCTATTCCCTACAGGTCACTAGTAGTGCACTAGGCTACACATGGAATTGGGCACTATGTGGGACGGACCCTGAGAGACTCCCCTGTTATTATTAATGAACTCAACTCAATGAAAGCCTTCTCTCCTCCATGCAACTCTGATGTCACTTCCTTTGTGTCCAATCCTTTAGTGGAGTAAACATCTGCTTGGTTGATCTGCCTCTGGTAAAGTCTCTGAAATATTAATGCAGGGAAGAGATAGAGTAGGGCTGCTGTCCCCAATACCCTATTCTCTACATAGATCCCTATTGGCCTTGGTCAAAAGTAGTGGGCTGTGAGGGCAAAATAGTGTCATTTAGGATGCAGACTAGATCTGACGTAGCTCTCCAAGGATTCTGTTTCTGAGGAGGGTCGACCTTCTACTAATCACATGCAGATCTGACATGGAGATTGTTTGGTTTTGAATAACGTACTGAGTATACATACCAATTCATAGCTCAGTTCAGCCTCTACCAATTAGAACAGATCCCTGTTCAGCCTCTACCAATTAGATCATATCCCAGTTCAGCCTCTACCAATTAGGAACAGATCCCTGTTCAGCCTCTACCAATTAGATCATATCCCAGTTCAGCCTCTACCAATTAGAACAGATCCCTGTTCAGCCTCTACCAATTAGATCAGATCCCTGTTCAGCCTCTACCAATTAGAACAGATCCCTGTTCAGTCTCTACCAATTAGATCATATCCCTGTTCAGCCTCTACCAATTAGATCATATCCCAGTTCAGCCTCTACCAATTAGATCATATCCCAGTTCAGCCTCTACCAATTAGATCAGATCCCTGTTCAGCCTCTACCAATTAGATCATATCCCAGTTCAGCCTCTACCAATTAGATCAGACCACTGTTCAGCCTCTACCAATTAGAACAGACCACTGTTCAGCCTCTACCAATTAGAACAGACCACTGTTCAGCCTCTACCAATTAGAACAGATCCCTGTTCAGCCTCTACCAATTAGATCAGATCCCTGTTCAGCCTCTACCAATTAGAACAGACCACTGTTCAGCCTCTACCAATTAGAACAGATCCCTGTTCAGCCTCTACCAATTAGATCAGATCCCTGTTCAGCCTCTACCAATTAGAACAGATCCCTGTTCAGCCTCTACCAATTAGAACAGATCCCAGTTCAGCCTCTACCAATTAGAACGGACCACTGTTCAGCCTCTACCAATTAGAACAGATCCCTGTTTAGCCTCTACCAATTAGATCAGATCCCTGTTCAGCCTCTACCAATTAGAACAGATCCCTGTTCAGCCTCTACCAATTAGAACAGATCCCTGTTCAGCCTCTACCAATTAGAACAGATCCCAGTTCAGCCTCTACCAATTAGAACAGATCCCTGTTCAGTCTCTACCAATTAGAACAGATCCCTGTTCAGCCTCTACCAATTAGAACAGACCACTGTTCAGCCTCTACCAATTAGATCAGATCCCTGTTCAGCCTCTACCAATTAGAACAGATCCCTGTTCAGCCTCTACCACCAGAACAGACCACTGTTCAGCCGCTACCAATTAGATCATATCACTGTTCAGCCTCTACCAATTAGATCATATCCCTGTTCAGCCTCTACCAATTAGAACATATCCCAGTTCAGCCTCTACCAATTAGAACAGATCCCAGTTCAGGTTAGAATTATCTGAAGAACCCACTCTCCCTTGACACACTGTTGTTCGCTGAAAAGCATGTATGTGTTATTGCAGTTGGTGGAACGATCTCTTTTCTTGTTGATGTGGTCGAAGGTCTGACTGTCTCCCTGACTGTAACTCACATTGACACTGGGTCACTGTCTAGTATGACAAGTACAGGACTTATTGGACTTTCTCATGTCTGGTCTACAATGTTTTTCATGTGTCACCAAGGGTGCTATTGACTGTCAATGAGAATACTAACATGTGTAGATGCCATTGACTGTCAATGAGAATACTAACATGTGTAGATGCCATTGACTGTCAATGAGAATACTAACATGTGTAGATGCTATTGACTGTCAATGAGAATACTAACATGTGTAGATGCCATTGACTGTCAATGAGAATACTAACATGTGTAGATGCTATTGACTGTCAATGAGAATACTAACATGTGTAGATGCTATTGACTGCCAATGAGAATACTAACATGTGTAGATGCTATTGACTGCCAATGAGAATGTGAACACTAACATGTGTTTTTCTCTCCTCCTCTTCCTCATGTGGTGTTGTTGTTGCTGCCCTCCTCTTCCTCTTCAAT
Organism: Oncorhynchus masou masou; assembly: GCF_036934945.1. Classification (NCBI taxonomy): domain Eukaryota; kingdom Metazoa; phylum Chordata; class Actinopteri; order Salmoniformes; family Salmonidae; genus Oncorhynchus; species Oncorhynchus masou. The sequence goes on from NW_027009983.1 coordinate 23,378, forward strand.
AGGTAATGTGCTAACTTTATTCATTAATATATCATTCCCTCACTCATTCATACAGACTAGAGACTGAAGATTTCATCAGAAGGTATACGGTACATTCTGAAAATGTTATTTTGAGGGGGGGTCCACATACTATATATATATATATATATACAGTGCATTTGGAAAATATTCAGACCCCTTGACTTTTCCACATGTTGTTACGTTACAGCCTTATTCTAAAATGTATTAAATACATTGTTTCCCTCATCAATCTACACACAATACCCCGTAATGACATCACAATACCCCATAACGACATCACAATACCCCATAATGACATCACAATACCCCATAACAACATCACAATACCCCATAATGACATCACAATACCCCAAAATGACATCACAATACCACAATGACATCACAATACCCCATAATGACATCACAATACCCCATAACGACAAAAACAGGTTTTGAGAAATCTTTCTAAATTCCTAAAGTAATATTTAAAATAGGGAATTATCACATTTACTTAAATATTCAGACCCTTTACTCAGTACTTTGTTGAAGCACCTTTGGCAGCGATTACAGCCTTGAGTCTTCTTGGGTATGACGCTGCAAGCTTGGAACACCTGTATTTGGGGAATTTATCCCATTCTTTTCTGCAGATCCTCTCAAGCTCTGTCTGGTTGGATGGGGAGCGTTGCTGCACAGCTATTTTCAGGTCTCTCCAGAGATGTTCAATCAGGTTCAAGTCCAGGCTCTGGCTGGGCCACTCAAGGACATTCAGAGACTTGTCCCGAAGCCACTCCTGCGTTGCCTTGGCTGTGTGCTTAGGGTTGCTGTTCTGTTGGAAGGTGAACCTATGCCCCAGTCTGAGGTCCTGAGTGCTCTGGAGCAGGTTTTCACCAAGGATCTCTCTGTACTTTGCTCCGTTCATCTTTCCCTCGATCCTGACTAGTCTCCCAGTCCCTGCCTCTGAAAAACATCCCAACATCATGATTTGCCACCACCATGCTTCACTGTAGGGATGGTGCCAGGTTTCCTCCAGACATGATGCTTCCACCACCATGCTTCACTGTAGGGATGGTGCCAGGTTTCCTCCAGATGTGACGCTTGGCATTCAGGCCAACAAGTTAAATCTTGGTTTGATCAGACGGGAGAGTCCTTCAGGTGCCTTTTGACAAACTTCAAGCGGGCTGTCATGTGCCTTTTACTGAGGAGTGGCTTCTGTCTGGCCTGATTGGTGGAGTGCTGTAGAGATGGTTGTCATTCCCAAAATGTTCTCCCATTTCAATAGAGGAACTCTGGAACTCTGTCAGAGTGACCATCGGGTTCTTGGTCAACTCCCTGACGTCTTCCATTCAAGAATGATGGAAGCCACTGTGTTCTTGGGGACCTTCAATGCTGCAGAAATGTTTTGGTACCCTTCCCCAGATCTGTGCCTCAACTCAATCCTGTCTTGGCGCTCAACCTCATGACTTGGTTTTTGCTCTGACATGCACTGTCAACTGTGGAACCTTAGGTGTGTGCCTTTCCAAATCATGTCCAATCAATTTAATCTACCACAGGTGGACTCCAATCAAGTTGTAGAAACATCTCAAGGATGATCAATGGAAACAGGATGCACCTGAGCTCAATTTCGAGTCTCAAAGCAAAAAGTCTGAATACTTATGTAAATAAGGTATTTATGTTTATTATTTTTTAGAAATTGGCAAACTTTTCTAAAAACCTGTTTTTTGTGTGTACTTTTTTTTAAATAATACATTTTTTATTTTTAATAAATAATAAAATAATAAAAATGTGGAAAAAGTATCTGAGTACATAGGGTCTGAGTACATACTACTGCATGTAGAATCAGTCTGCTCTATGGGCCCTGGTCAAAGGCCTGCACTATGAAGGGAATAGGGGGCCCTGGTCAAAGACCTGCACTATGAAGGGAATAGGGGCCCTGGTCAAAGACCTGCACTATGAAGGGAATAGGGGCCCTGGTCAAAGACCTGCACTATGAAGGGAATAGGGGCCCTGGTCAAAGACCTGCACTATGAAGGGAATAGGGGCCCTGGTCAAAGACCTGCACTATGAAGGGAATAGGGGCCCTGGTCAAAGGCCTGCACTATGAAGGGAATAGGGGGCCCTGGTCAAAGGCCTGCACTATGAAGGGAATAGGGGGCCCTGGTCAAAGACCTGCACTATGAAGGGAATAGGGGGCCCTGGTCAAAGACCTGCACTATGAAGGGAATAGGGGGCCCTGGTCAAAGACCTGCACTATGCCGGGAATAGGGGGCCCTGGTCAAAGACCTGCACTATGACGGGAATAGGGGGCCCTGGTCAAAGACCTGCACTATGACGGGAATAGGGGGCCCTGGTCAAAGACCTGCACTATGACGGGAATAGGGGGCCCTGGTCAAAGACCTGCACTATGACGGGAATAGGGGCCCTGGTCAAAGACCTGCACTATGACGGGAATAGGGGCCCTGGTCAAAGACCTGCACTATGAAGGGAATAGGGGCCCTGGTCAAAGGCCTGCACTATGAAGGGAATAGGGGCCCTGGTCAAAGACCTGCACTATGAAGGGAATAGGGGGCCCTGGTCAAAGACCTGCACTATGACGGGAATAGGGGGCCCTGGTCAAAGACCTGCACTATGAAGGGAATAGGGGGCCCTGGTCAAAGACCTGCACTATGAAGGGAATAGGGGGCCCTGGTCAAAGACCTGCACTATGAAGGGAATAGGGGCCCTGGTCAAAGACCTGCACTATGCCGGGAATAGGGGGCCCTGGTCAAAGACCTGCACTATGACGGGAATAGGGGGCCCTGGTCAAAGACCTGCACTATGACGGGAATAGGGGCCCTGGTCAAAGACCTGCACTATGACGGGAATAGGGGGCCCTGGTCAAAGACCTGCACTATGACGGGAATAGGGGGCCCTGGTCAAAGACCTGCACTATGACGGGAATAGGGGGCCCTGGTCAAAGACCTGCACTATGAAGGGAATAGGGGGCCCTGGTCAAAGGCCTGCACTATGAAGGGAATAGGGGGCCCTGGTCAAAGACCTGCACTATGAAGGGAATAGGGGGCCCTGGTCAAAGACCTGCACTATGACGGGAATAGGGGCCCTGGTCAAAGACCTGCACTATGAAGGGAATAGGGGCCCTGGTCAAAGACCTGCACTATGAAGGGAATAGGGGCCCTGGTCAAAGACCTGCACTATGAAGGGAATAGGGGGCCCTGGTCAAAGACCTGCACTATGAAGGGAATAGGGGGCCCTGGTCAAAGACCTGCACTATGACGGGAATAGGGGGCCCTGGTCAAAGGCCTGCACTATGAAGGGAATAGGGGGCCCTGGTCAAAGACCTGCACTATGAAGGGAATAGGGTGCCCTAGTCAAAGACCTGCACTATGAAGGGAATAGGGGGCCCTGGTCAAAGACCTGCACTATAAAGGGAGTAGGCTTCCATTTAGGATGCATACCATTTGTAGGCGCCTTGCAAATCAGATGTCTGGTACATTATGTTACAGTACATTATGTCTGGTACATTATGTCATGGTACATTATGTTACAGTACATTATGTCTGGTACATTATGTTACAGTACATTATGTCTGGTACATTATGTTACAGTACATTATGTCTGGTACATTATGTTACAGTACATTATGTCTGGTACATTATGTTACAGTACATTATGTTACAGTACATTATGTCTGGTACATTATGTTACAGTACATTGTGTTACAGTACATTATGTCTGGTACATTATGTCATGGTACATTATGTTACAGTACATTATGTCTGGTACATTATGTTACAGTACATTGTGTTACAGTACATTGTCTGGTACATTATATCATGACACATTATGTTACAGTACATTATGTAATGGTACATTATGTCTAGTACATTATATCATGACACATTATGTTACAGTACATTATGTCTAGTACATTATGTTACAGTACATTATGCAATGGTACATTATGTTACAGTACATTATGTCTCGGTACATTATGTCTGGTACATTATGTCTGGTACATTATGTTACAGTACATTATGTCTGGTACATTATGTCTGGTACATTATGTCTGGTACATTATATAATGGTACATTATGTCACGGTACATTATGTCTGGTACATTATGTCA
>NW_027009984.1:0-36798 GCF_036934945.1 Oncorhynchus masou masou
AGGGAGCGGGCGCGATAGAGAGGTACGGATATCAGAACGAAAGAGACTGGGATAGACGGAGGGAGCGGGCGCGATAGAGAGAGAGAGAGAGAGGTACGGATATCAGAACGAAAGAGACTGGGATAGACGGAGGGAGCGGGCGCGATAGAGAGAGAGAGGTACGGATATCAGAACGAAAGAGACTGGGATAGACGGAGGGAGCGTGGGCGAGCAGAGAGAGAGAGGTACGGATATCAGAACGAAAGAGACTGGGGAGATAGATGGAGGAGCGGGCGATAGAGAGAGAGTAGAGGCACGGATATCAGAACGAAAGAGACTGGGATAGACGGAGGGAGCGGGCGCGATAGAGAGAGAGAGGGATGGTGGGGGGTCTGAAGTGTTCAAGGTCGTGTCTCCATAGTGATTTAGAGTCGGTGACGTGGTTGGACGAGGTCCTTAAGATGACCATTACCACCGTCTGTCTGTCTACCGAGAGGGAGGCACACACACACACACACGAGGGAGATAACACTGTGTCAAGGTCTCACAGAGAGAGAGAGAGAGAGATGGATGGATGGATGGAGGGAGAGATGGATAGACAGAGGAGGAAGAGTGAAGGACAGACACAAAGACATGAAAGACAAACATCATAGAGACGAGGAGACAAGAGGGCAAGACAGGCAGGCAGACAGACAGAGAAACAGACAGAGAGAAGATGGCAGATAGACAGACAACAGGATGGCCGGACAGACAGACAGGCAGATAGACAGACAACAGGATGGCCGGACAGACAGACAGGCAGATAGACAGACAACAGGATGGCCGGACAGACAGACAGGCAGACAGACAACAGGATGGCCGGACAGACAGACAGTCAGATAGACAGACAACAGGATGGCCGGACAGACAGACAGGCAGATAGACAGACAACAGGATCGCGGATGGCCAGTCAATCAGACAGACAGACAACAGGATGGCCGGACAGACAGACAGTCAGAAGGTAAAAGAGAGAGACCGACAGACATGGTCAGAGGGTAACAGAGAACAGGTGAATCAGTTTGTGTGAACACTGCACTCAGAACAGGTGAATCAGTTTGTGTGAACACTGCGCTCAGAACAGGTGAATCAGTTTGTGTGAACACTGCGCTCAGAACAGGTGAATCAGTTTGTGTGAACACTGCGCTCAGAACAGGTGAATCAGTTTGTGTGAACACTGCGCTTAGAACAGGCGAATCAGTTTGTGTGAACACTGCGCTCAGAACAGGTGAATCAGTCTGTGTGAACACTGCGCTCAGAACAGGTGAATCAGTTTGTGTGAACACTGCGCTCAGAACAGGTGAATCAGTCTGTGTGAACACTGCGCTCAGAACAGGTGAATCAGTTTGTGTGAACACTGCACTCAGAACAGGTGAATCAGTTTGTGTGAACACTGCGCTCAGAACAGGTGAATCAGTTTGTGTGAACACTGCGCTCAGAACAGGTGAATCAGTTTGTGTGAACACTGCGCTTAGAACAGGCGAATCAGTTTGTGTGAACACTGCGCTCAGAACAGGTGAATCAGTCTGTGTGAAGATTGCGCTCAGAACAGGTGAATCAGTTTGTGTGAACACTGCGCTCAGAACAGGTGAATCAGTTTGTGTGAACACTGTGCTCAGAACAGGTGAATCAGTCTGTGTGAACACTGCGCTCAGAACAGGTGAATCAGTTTGTGTGAACACTGCGCTCAGAACAGGTGAATCAGTTTGTGTGAACACTGCGCTCAGAACAGGTGAATCAGTTTGTGTGAACACTGTGCTCAGAACAGGTGAATCAGTTTGTGTGAACACTGCGCTCAGAACAGGTGAATCAGTTTGTGTGAACACTGCGCTCAGAACAGGTGAATCAGTTTGTGTGAACACTGTGCTCAGAACAGGTGCGTAGACCAAAACGTAATAGAATTCCAAAATGGTGTAGCTGGTCCACATTCAAAAAGGAGATTGAAGGTTTGTTTTTATTTAATTCAGGGGCAGATAAATGTTTCAGCCTGAATGAAAAGAAACCAGCTGCACTATTTTACAACAGAGACCAGTAAAATGACAGGTGACAGGGGGAAAGAGATGCTGCTGTGTGTGTGTGTGTGTGTGTGTGTGTGTGTGTGTGTGTGTGTGTGTGTGTGTGTGTGTGTGTGTGTGTGTAATGTGTGTGTAATAATGTGTGTGTGTGTGTGTGTGTGTGTGTGTGTCTATTATCACATGTGTATATGGGAGAGCGTGAGGAGAGTGAGCGTAGAGTGAGAGGATAAGTGAGTGAGAGTGAGAGTGATAGTGAGTGAGAGAGTGAGAGTAAAAGTAAAGAGAGAGGAGAGTGAGAGTGATAGAGTGATAGTGAGAGTGAGAGTGATAGTAGAGGATAGCGTGTCTGCTGCAGTCCCCAATGCCAGATGAGCTGGTGACGTAGCGTAATTCTCCCCGCGTTCTGATAGGGACGAGAGACCGAGCATGACAGCCACTGAGAGGGAGGAGGGAGGGAGGAGGGTCTCACTGCTGGAAGGAGGATCACACTGATGGAAAAAAGGTCCTACAGCCAAGAAAACAGAGAGAGAATAAAGAGACAGGAGGAGATATAGAGACCGAGTCGCCACACAAAGAAAACACAAAGAAGGGAGAAGAGAGAAAGAGAGACAGACAGAGAGTGAAAGAGAGAGAGAGTGAAAGGGAGACAGAGAGAGACGGGGAGAGAGTGAACGAGAGACAGAGAGTGAGAGAGAAAGAGAGGGAGACAGAGAGAGTGAAAGGGAGACAGAGAGAGATAAAGAGTGAAAGAGAGAGGGAGACAGAGAGTGAAAGAGAGGGAGAGAGACAGAGTGAAAGAGGGAGAGAGACAGAGAGGGAAAGAGAGGGAGAGAGACAGAGGAAAAGAGACAGAGAGTGAAAGGGGGAGAGAGAGACATAGAGTGAAAGGAGAGAGAGACAGAGAGTGAAAGGGAGAGAGAGACAGAGAGGAAAGGGAGAGAGAGAGACAGAGAGTGAAAGGGAGAGAGAGAGACAGAGTGAAAGGAGAGAGAGACAGAGAGTGAAAGGGAGAGAGAGACAGAGACAGAGAGTGAAAGGGGGAGAGAGAGAGAGAGAGAGAGAGAGTGAAAGGGAGAGAAAGACAGAGACAGAGAGGGAAAGGGAGAGAGAGACAGAACAGAGAGGGAAAGGGAGAGAGAGACAGAGAGGGAAAGGAGAGAGAGACAGAGGGAGACAGAGAGTTAGAGGAGACAGAGATAGTTAGAGAGAGAGAAACAGAGAGTGAAAGGGAGAGACAGAGAGTGAAAGAGACAGAGAGAGAAAGGGAGAGAGACAGAGAGTGAAAGGGAGAGAGACAGAGACAGAGCGTGAAAGAGACAGAGAGTGAAAGGGAGACAGGTAGACAGAGTGGGAAAGGGAGACAGAGAGGGACAGAGAGAGAAAGACAGAGAGTGAAAGGGAGAGAGACAGAGACAGAGCGTGAAAGGGAAAGAGACAGAAAGTGAAAGGGAGAGAGACAGAGAGTGAAAGGGAGACAGGTAGACAGAGTGGGAAAGGGAGACAGAGAGGGACAGAGAGAGAAAGACAGAGAGTGAAAGGGAGACAGAGTGAAAGAGAGAAAGAGAGAGAGGGTTGGAAAAGGGAGTGAGCATGGAAGAAGACAGTGAGAGGGGGAGGGAGAGAACAGCAGAAGTGGGGTGAAAGAGAGGATCAAAATCAAGAAAGGGAGAGAGAACAAGAGATGGGGGTCAACATCAAGAACAGGGAGAGAACAAGAGATGGGGGGGGGTCAACATCAAGAACAGGGAGAGAGAACAAGAGATGGGGGTCAACATCAAGAACAGGGAGAGAGAACAAGAGATGGGGGGTCAACATCAAGAACAGGGAGAGAGAACAAGAGATGGGGGTCAACATCAAGAACAGGGAGAGAGAACAAGAGATGGGGGGTCAACATCAAGAACAGGGAGAGAACAAGAGATGGGGGGTCAACATCAAGAACAGGGGAGAGAACAAGAGATGGGGTAACATCGAGAACAGGGAGGAGAGAGAACAAGAGATGGGGGTCAACATCGAGAACAGGGAGAGAGAACAAGAGATCCGAGAACAGGAGAGAACAAGAGATGGGGGGGGGTCAACATCGAGAACAGGGAGAGAGACAAGAGATGGGGGGTCAACGTGAGAACAGGGAGAGAGAACAAGAGATGGGGGGTCAACATCGAGAACAGGGAGAGAGAACAAGGGAAAGGACAACCACTGAAGAACCCTTGGTACTTTAACTATTTTGCACATCATTATAACACTGTATATACACAACATATGTTCCCATGCCAATAAAGACCTTCAATTGAAATTGAATTGAGAGAGACAGAAAGGAGGGAGAAGAAGAGGGTGTAGCTTGGAGCAGAGCGGTGGGGAGAGAGAGAGAGAGGGGGAGAGAAGAGAGAGGAGAAAGAGGAGAAGAGAGAGAGAGAGGAGAGAGGAGAAGGGAGAGGAGAGAGGGGAGAAGAGAGGGGGGGGGAGGGGAGGGAGAGAGAGAGAGAGGGGGGGAGGGAAGAAAGAGAGAGAGAGAGGGGGGAGAGGAGAGAGAGAGAGAGAGAGAGAGAGAGAGAGAGAGAAAGAAAGAGTGTAACTTGGAGCAGGGTGGTGGGGTTAGAGCGCATGGTGAGACGAGCAACGTTTACAAAGAGGCATCTGTTCCATCAGCTCTAACCATTGTGTCTAATTACATCTTGTAGTCCCCTTACTGACACACACACACACACACACACACACACACACACACACACACACGTCAAACTATGGAAACAGAATATACAAGAAAAGGCAGACAGGCAGACACAGAGAGGCACATACAGACACACACACACACTGAAACCTCTCTCTCCCCAGTCAACCATGAAATCCCTGCCACGCTCTGCAACCTAACGAGAGAGCAGAGGTAGCAACACAGCCTCTGAGCGTGTGTGTATGTGTGTGTGTGTGTTAACCACACAACTCCTCCCCCACACACTCACCAAATCCTCAGTAGGAGGATGTGAGGCTGAGTGTAACACTTAGGTCCTGCAGTGTGTGTGTGTGTGTGTGTGTTAACCAGTGTCACACACACTCACACCCCTCCCCCGGCAAGGCTCTAAGATCTAAGGCTTTGTGAAATACCAGACATACCAGGAGGAACACATGAGAGAGGAGAGAAAGGGGATTTCACCTTTATTTAACCAGGCAAGTCAGTTAAGAACAAATTCTTATTTTCAACGACGGTCTAGGAACAGTGGGTTAACTGGTCTAGGAACAGTGGGTTGACTGGTCTAGGAACAGTGGGTTGACTGGTCTAGGAACAGTGGGTTAACTGCCTGTTAACAACAGATTTGTACCTTGTCATCTCGGGGGTTTGAACTTTCAACCTTCCGGTTACTAGTCCAACGCTCTAACCACTGGGCTACGCTGCCACCCCAGGGAGGGTAGAGAGGAGAGGAGAAAGATTTGAACCTCCTTTTCACTCCAGGAATGTGTCACTTTAACACACAGATGTAGCGCACGTACGTGCACACACCCACGATCTCAGTCCTACTTCAGAGAGAGAGCTGTTCCCTCAGACCCACCAACCCACGATCTCAGTCCTACTTCAGAGAGAGAGCTGTTCCCTCAGACCCACCAACCCACGATCTCAGTCCTACTTCAGAGAGAGAGCTGTTCCCTCAGACCCACCAACCCACGATCTCATTCCTACTTCAGAGAGAGAGCTGTTCCCTCAGACCCACGATCTCAGTCCTACTTCAGGGAGAGAGCTGTTCCCTCAGACCCACCAACCCACGATCTCAGTCCTACTTCAGAGAGAGCTGTTCCCTCAGACCCACCAACCCACGATCTCAGTCCTACTTCAGAGAGCTGTTCCCTCAGACCCACCCTGTGATCTCATTCCTCAGAGAGGAGAGCTGTTCCCTCCCCACGATCTCAGTCCTACTTCAGGGAGAGAGCTGTTCCCTCAGACCCACCAACCCACGATCTCAGTCCTACTTCAGAGAGAGAGCTGTTCCCTCAGACCCACCAACCCACGATCTCAGAGAGAGAGCTGCCCTCAGACCCACGATCTCAGTCCTACTTAGAGAGAGAGCTGTTCCCTCAGAGACAGTCCTACTTCAGAGCTGTTCCCCAGACCCACGATCTCAGTCCTACTTCAGAGAGAGCTGTTCCCTCAGACCCACCAACCCACGATCTCAGTCCTACTTCAGAGAAGAGCTGTTCCCTCAGACCCACCAACCCACGATCTCAGTCCTACTTCAGAGAGAGAGCTGTTCCCCAGACCCACCAACCCACGATCTCAGTCCTACTTCAGAGAGAGAGCTGTTCCCTCAGACCCACGATCTCAGTCCTACTTCAGAGAGAGATGTTCCCTCAGACCCACGATCTCAGTCCTACTTCAGAGAGAGAGCTGTTCCCTCAGACCCACGATCTCAGTCCTACTTCAGAGAGAGAGCTGTTCCCTCAGACCCACCAACCCACAATCTCAGTCCTACTTCAGAGAGAGAGCTGTTCCCTCAGACCCACCAACCCACGATCTCAGTCCTACTTCAGAGAGAGAGCTGTTCCCTCAGACCCACGATCTCAGTCCTACCTCAGAGAGAGCTGTTCCCTCAGACCCACCAACCCACGATCTCAGTCCTACTTCAGAGAGAGAGCTGTTCCCTCAGACCCACCAACCCACGATCTCAGTCCTACTTCAGAGAGAGCTGTTCCCTCAGACCCACGATCTCAGTCCTACTTCAGAGAGAGAGCTGTTCCCTCAGACCCACCAACCCACGATCTCAGTCCTACTTCAGAGAGAGATCTGTTCCCTCAGACCCACGATCTCAGTCCTACTTCAGAGAGAGAGCTGTTCACTCAGACCCACGATCTCAGTCCTACTTCAGAGAGAGAGCTGTTCCCTCAGACCCACGATCTCAGTCCTACTTCAGAGAGAGAGCTGTTCCCTCACACCCACGATCTCAGTCCTACTTCAGAGAGAGAGCTGTTCACTCAGACCCACGATCTCAGTCCTACTTCAGAGAGAGAGCTGTTCCCACAGACCCACGATCTCAGTCCTACTTCAGAGAGAGAGCTGTTCACTCAGACCCACGATCTCAGTCCTACTTCAGAGAGAGAGCTGTTCCCTCAGACCCACCAACCTACGATCTCAGTCCTACTTCAGAGAGAGAGCTGTTCCCTCAGACCCACCAACCAACGACTAGACAGACAACAACAGCCTACGTTACATTATACGTTACAGTAGAAGACATCCTGGTAGACCCTGGATCTGTAATAATGAGACATACCAGTAAGAAACAGCAGAAATCACAAACTGATGAGATACTGCTCTGGCAGGGGGGAGACAGAGAGAGAGAGAGAGAGAGAGAGAGAGAGAGAGAGAGAGAGAGAGAGAACAGAGAGAGAGAGAGAGAGATTGTGAATATCAGAGCGAGAAGGAGAAAGACATACAACACTGTATATAGCCATAACGTGACATTTGAAATGTCTGGAGATGAACGTAGAGAAGAGTCCCAACAAGCTGGTCCTGGGGCTGAAGATGAACTAGAGAAGAGTCCCCCCAGGACAGCAACACAATTAGACCCATCCAAATCATGAGAAAACAAAATATAATTACTTCACAAAATTGGAAAGAATTTACCAAAAAACAGAGCAAACTAGAATGCTATTTGGCCCTAAACAGGGAGTATACAGCGGCAGAATACCTGACCACTGTGACTGACCCAAACTTAAGGGAAAGCTTTGACTATGTACAGACTCAGTGAGCATAGCCTTGCTATTGAGAAAGGCAATTCCCCAGTGCACAAAGCGAGGTCCATACAGAAATGGTTTGTCGAGATCGGTGATCTGAGCTCTGCACAGAGCCCTGACCTCAACTAGATGTCGACTAATTCGGAGGCAGTTTCAAGTTTTCATAACAATCGGAAATCTGTATTTTATTGTATTTTACATTTTGTAATTTTTTCTATGCCTTTATTTAACTCTGCCTTGTTCAGGGGCAGAACGACAGATTTTCACCTTGTCAGCTCGGGGATCTAATCTTGCAACCTTTCAGTTAACTAGTCCAACGCAATAAACGACCTGCCTCATTGCACTCCACAAGGAGACTGCCTGTTACGCAAATGCAGTAATCCAAGGTAAGTTGCTAGCTAGCATTAAACGTATCTCATAAAAAACGATCAATCATAATCACTAGTTAACTACACATGGTTGATGATATTACTAGATATTATCTAGCGTGTTCTGCGTTGCATATAATCTGACTGAGCATACAAGCATCCAAGTATCCAAGTATCTGACTGAGCATACAAGCATCCAAGTATCTAAGTATCTGACTGAGCATACAAGCATACAAGTATCTAAGTATCTGACTGAGCATACAAGCATACAAGTATCTAAGTATCTGACTGAGCATACAAGTATCTAAGTATCTGACTGAGCATACAAGCATCCACGATCTGACTGAGCATACAAGCATCCAAGTATCTAAGTATCTACCTGAGCATACAAGCATCCAAGTATCCATGTATCTGACTGAGCATACAAGCATCCAAGTATCTAAGTATCTACCTGAGCATACAAGCATCCAAGTATCCAAGTATCTGACTGAGCATACAAGCATCCAAGTATCTAAGTATCTGACTGAGCATACAAGCATACAAGTATCTAAGTATCTGACTGAGCATACAAGCATACAAGTATCTAAGTATCTGACTGAGCATACAAGTATCTAAGTATCTGACTGAGCATACAAGCATCCACGTATCTGACTGAGCATACAAGCATCCAAGTATCTAAGTATCTACCTGAGCATACAAGCATCCAAGTATCCAAGTATCTGACTGAGCATACAAGCATCCAAGTATCTAAGTATCTGACTGAGCATACAAGCATACAAGCATCCAAGTATCTGACTGAGCATACAAGCATCCACGTATCTGACTGAGCATACAAGCATCCAAGTATCTAAGTATCTACCTGAGCATACAAGCATCCAAGTATCTAAGTATCTGACTGAGCATACAAGTATCTAAGTATCTGACTGAGCATACAAGCATCCACGTATCTGACTGAGCATACAAGCATCCAAGTATCTAAGTATCTACCTGAGCATACAAGCATCCAAGTATCCATGTATCTGACTGAGCATACAAGCATCCAAGTATCTAAGTATCTACCTGAGCATACAAGCATCCAAGTATCCAAGTATCTGACTGAGCATACAAGCATCCAAGTATCTAAGTATCTGACTGAGCATACAAGCATACAAGTATCTAAGTATCTGACTGAGCATACAAGCATACAAGTATCTAAGTATCTGACTGAGCATACAAGTATCTAAGTATCTGACTGAGCATACAAGCATCCACGTATCTGACTGAGCATACAAGCATCCAAGTATCTAAGTATCTACCTGAGCATACAAGCATCCAAGTATCCAAGTATCTGACTGAGCATACAAGCATCCAAGTATCTAAGTATCTGACTGAGCATATACATACAAGCATCCAAGTATCTGACTGAGCATACAAGCATCCACGTATCTGACTGAGCATACAAGCATCCAAGTATCTAAGTATCTACCTGAGCATACAAGCATCCAAGTATCCATGTATCTGACTGAGCATACAAGCATCCAAGTATCTAAGTATCTACCTGAGCATACAAGCATCCAAGTATCCAAGTATCTGACTGAGCATACAAGCATCCAAGTATCTAAGTATCTGACTGAGCATACAAGCATACAAGTATCTAAGTATCTGACTGAGCATACAAGCATACAAGTATCTAAGTATCTGACTGAGCATACAAGTATCTAAGTATCTGACTGAGCATACAAGCATCCACGTATCTGACTGAGCATACAAGCATCCAAGTATCTAAGTATCTACCTGAGCATACAAGCATCCAAGTATCCAAGTATCTGACTGAGCATACAAGCATCCAAGTATCTAAGTATCTGACTGAGCATACAAGCATACAAGCATCCAAGTATCTGACTGAGCATACAAGCATCCACGTATCTGACTGAGCATACAAGCATCCAAGTATCTAAGTATCTACCTGAGCATACAAGCATCCAAGTATCTAAGTATCTGACTGAGCATACAAGTATCTAAGTATCTGACTGAGCATACAAGCATCCACGTATCTGACTGAGCATACAAGCATCCAAGTATCTAAGTATCTACCTGAGCATACAAGCATCCAAGTATCCATGTATCTGACTGAGCATACAAGCATCCAAGTATCTAAGTATCTACCTGAGCATACAAGCATCCAAGTATCCAAGTATCTGACTGAGCATACAAGCATCCAAGTATCTAAGTATCTGACTGAGCATACAAGCATACAAGTATCTAAGTATCTGACTGAGCATACAAGCATACAAGTATCTAAGTATCTGACTGAGCATACAAGTATCTAAGTATCTGACTGAGCATACAAGCATCCACGTATCTGACTGAGCATACAAGCATCCAAGTATCTAAGTATCTACCTGAGCATACAAGCATCCAAGTATCCAAGTATCTGACTGAGCATACAAGCATCCAAGTATCTAAGTATCTGACTGAGCATACAAGCATACAAGCATCCAAGTATCTGACTGAGCATACAAGCATCCACGTATCTGACTGAGCATACAAGCATCCAAGTATCTAAGTATCTACCTGAGCATACAAGCATCCAAGTATCTAAGTATCTGACTGAGCATACAAGCATACAAGTATCTAAGTATCTGACTGAGCATACAAGTATCTAAGTATCTGACTGAGCATACAAGCATCCAAGTATCTGACTGAGCATACAAGCATCCACGTATCTGACTGAGCATACAAGCATCCAAGTATCTAAGTATCTACCTGAGCATACAAGCATCCAAGTATCTAAGTATCTGACTGAGCATACAAGCATCCAAGTATCTGACTGAGCATACAAGCATCCACGTATCTAAGTATCTGACTGAGCATACAAGCATCCAAGTATCTGACTGAGCATACAAGCATCCACGTATCTAAGTATCTGACTGAGCATACAAGCATCCAAGTATCTAAGTATCTGACTGAGCATACAAGCATCCAAGTATCTGACTGAGCATACAAGCATCCAAGTATCTGACTGAGCATACAAGCATCCACGTATCTAAGTATCTGACTGAGCATACAAGCATACAAGTATCTGACTGAGCATACAAGCATCCAAGTATCTAAGTATCTGACTGAGCATACAAGCATCCAAGTATCTGACTGAGCATACAAGCATCCACGTATCTAAGTATCTGACTGAGCATACAAGCATCCAAGTATCTGACTGAGCATACAAGCATCCAAGTATCTGACTGAGCATACAAGCATCCACGTATCTAAGTATCTGACTGAGCATACAAGCATCCAAGTATCTGGCTGGGCATATAAGCATCCAAGTATCTGACTGAGCATACAAGCATCCAAGTATCTGACTGAGCATACAAGCATCCACGTATCTAAGTATCTGACTGAGCATACAAGCATCCAAGCATCCAAGTATCTGACTGAGCATACAAGCATCCAAGTATCTGACTGAGCATACAAGCATCCAAGTATCTAAGTATCTGACTGAGCATACAAGCATCCAAGTATCTAGGTATCTGACTGAGCATCCAAGCATCCAAGTATCTGACTGAGCATACAAGCATCCAAGTATCTGACTGAGCATACAAGCATCCACGTATCTGACTGAGCATACAAGCATCCAAGTATCTAAGTATCTGACTGAGCATACAAGCATCCAAGTATCTAGGTATCTGACTGAGCATCCAAGCATCCAAGTATCTGACTGAGCATACAAGCATCCAAGTATCTGACTGAGCATCCAAGTATCCAAGTATCTGACTGAGCATACAAGCATCCAAGTATCTAAGTATCTGACTGAGCATACAAGCATCCAAGTATCTAGGTATCTGACTGAGCATACAAGTATCTAAGTATCTGACTGATCATACAAGCATACAAGTATCTAGGTATCTGACTGAGCAGACAAGCATCCAAGCATCCAAGTATCTGACTGATCATACAAGCATCCAAGTATCTAAGTATCTGACTGAGCATACAAGCATCCAAGTATCTAAGTATCTGACTGAGCATACAAGCATCCAAGCATCCAAGTATCTGACTGAGCAGACAAGCATCCAAGCATCCAATGGCTGAAGCAGGTGCATAACCATCCATTCAAACAGCACTCCCGCGCGTTTTGCCAGCAGCTCTTCGTTGCGCGTCTATGACTTCCAGACTATCAACTCCCGAGATGAGGCACGTGAAACCAAAGTGAAATGGCTAGCAAGTTAGCGCGCGCTAATTGTCGTTGTGTTGCTGGTTCGAGCCCATTTGTCATTATTACAAATATATATATACACACATATACATGTTCCCACATCTAGTGGAAAGCCTTCCAAGAACAGTGGAGGCTGTTATAGCAGCAATGTCTGTCTGACAGACAGACAGACAGAGACAGACAGACAGACAGACAGACAGACAGACAGACAGACAGACAGACAGACAGACAGACGGACAGAGACAGAGACAGACAGAGACAGACAGACAGACAGACAGACAGACAGACAGACAGAGACAGAGACAGAGACAGACAGAGACAGACAGAGACAGACAGACAGACAGGGACAGGCAGACAGAGAGAAACAGACAGGCAGACAGAGAGAAACAGACAGACAGACAGACAGACAGACAGACAGACAGACAGACAGACAGACAGAGAGAGAGAGAGAGAGGGAGGAAGGAAGTGGGTTATGGTTTCCTCTCTCTCTACGGTGGGTGGTGGATCTGTAACCATATTACCGTGGCCCACAGACAGACAGACAGACAGACAGACAGACAGACAGACAGACCGGAAGTGGGTTATGGTTTCCTCTCTCTCTACGGTGGGTGGTGGATCTGTAACCATATTACCGCGGCCCACAGACAGTACAAGCGGCCATTACGGAGCATTTGTTTGCTAAATCACTGTTGATCCCTGAAGGGGCGCCCTGAGGTCTAACCCCACTGATGAGCCACTATGGAGGTCTGCTGGAGATCACAGAGGAAATGAGAGTACTACAGTATACACCAAACATTAGGAACAACTTCCTCGTACTGAGTTGCACCCCGTTTTGCCCTCAGAACGGCCTCAATACATCAGGGAAATGGGCTCTACAAGGTGTTGAAATCGCTCCACAGGGAAGCTGGCCCATGTTGACTCCAATCCTTCCCACAGTCGTGTCACGTTGGCTGGCTGTCTTTTGGGTGATGGACCATTCTTGATACACACAGGAAACTGTTGAGTGTGAAAAACCCAGCAGCGTTGCAGTTCTTGACACAAACCGGTGCGCCTGGCACCTACTACCACCTACTTCAAAGGCACTTAAATATCTTATCTTACCCATTCACCCTCTGAATGACACACACACAATCCATGTCTCAATTGTCTCAAGGCTTAAAAATCCTCCTTTAACCTGAGATATTGGGTTAAGAAGCAATTATCCATATTAACCTGATCTACAGAGTCTACAACACACAGTAGATAAACCATATTAACCTGGTCTACAGAGTCTACAACACACAGTAGATAAACCATATTAACCTGGTCTACAGAGTCTACAACACACAGTAGATAAACCATATTAACCTGATCTACAGAGTCTACAACACACAGTAGATAAACCATATTAACCTGATCTACAACACACAGTAGATAAACCATATTAACCTGGTCTACAGAGTCTACAACACACAGTAGATAAACCATATTGACCTGATCTACAACACACAGTAGATAAACCATATTAACCTGATCTACAACACACAGTAGATAAACCATATTGACCTGGTCTGCAGAGTCTACAACACACAGTAGATAAACCATATTGACCTGGTCTGCAGAGTCTACAACACACAGTAGATAAACCATATTAACCTGGTCTACAGAGTCTACAACACACAGTAGATAAACCATATTAACCTGGTCTACAGAGTCTACAACACCCAGTAGATAAACCATATTAACCTGGTCTACAGAGTCTACAACACACAGTAGATAAACCATATTAACCTGGTCTACAGAGTCTACAACACACAGTAGATAAAACCATATTGACCTGATCTACAACACACAGTAGATAAACCATATTAACCTGGTCTACAGAGTCTACAACACCCAGTAGATAAACCATATTAACCTGGTCTACAGAGTCTACAACACCCAGTAGATAAACCATATTGACCTGATCTACAGAGTCTACAACACCCAGTAGATAAACCATATTAACCTGATCTACAGAGTCTACAACACACAGTAAATAAACCATATTGACCTGATCTACAACACACAGTAGATAAACCATATTAACCTGATCTACAACACACAGTAGATAAACCATATTGACCTGGTCTACAGAGTCTACAAACACAGTAGATAAACCATATTGACCTGATCTACAACACACAGTAGATAAACCATATTAACCTGGTCTACAGAGTCTACAACACACAGTAGATAAACCATATTAACCTGGTCTACAGAGTCTACAACACACAGTAGATAAACCATATTGACCTGATCTACAACACACAGTAGATAAACCATATTAACCTGGTCTACAGAGTCTACAACACCCAGTAGATAAACCATATTAACCTGGTCTACAGAGTCTACAACACACAGTAGATAAACCATATTGACCTGATCTACAACACACAGTAGATAAACCATATTGACCTGATCTACAGAGTCTACAACACACAGTAGATAAACCATATTGACCTGGTCTACAGAGTCTACAACACACAGTCAGTTATAGGTTGAGGTCGACCAGCCTTATAGTCACTGTGTTATATATAGGTTGAGGTCTAATTCAGCCTTATAGTCCCTGTGTTATATATAGGTTGTGTTATAGGTTGAGGTCAACCAGCCTTATAGTCCCTGTGTTATATAGAGTCCTGTACAGTGTTATAGGTTGAGGTCAACCAGCCTTATAGTCACTGTGTTATATATAGGTTGAGGTCGACCAGCCTTATAGTCACTGTGTTATATATAGGTTGAGGTCGACCAGCCTTATAGTCCCTGTGTTATATATAGGTTGTGTTATAGGTTGAGGTCAACCAGCCTTATAGTCCCTGTGTTATATATAGGTTGAGGTCAACCAGCCTTATAGTCCCTGTGTTATATATAGGTTGAGGTCAACCAGCCTTATAGTCCCTGTGTTATATATAGGTTGAGGTCAACCAGCCTTATAGTCCCTGTGTTATATAGAGTCCTGTACAGTGTTATAGGTTGAGGTCGACCAGCCTTATAGTCCCTGTGTTATATATAGGTTGTGTTATAGGTTGAGGTCAACCAGCCTTATAGTCACTGTGTTATATATAGGTTGGGGTCAACCAGCCTTATAGTCACTGTGTTATATAGAGTCCTGTACAGTGTTATAGGTTGAGGTCAACCAGCCTTATAGTCACTGTGTTATATAGAGTCCTGTACAGTGTTATAGGTTGGGGTCCGACCAGCCTGTGTTATATTATAGTCACTGTGTTATATATAGGTTGTGTTATAGGTTGAGGCCGACCAGCCTTATAGTCCCTGTGTTATATATAGGTTGTGTTATAGGTTGGGGTCGACCAGCCTTATAGTCCCTGTGTTATATGTAGTCCTGTACAGTGTTATAGGTTGAGGTCAACCAGCCTTATAGTCCCTGTGTTATATATAGGTTGAGGTCGACCAGCCTTATAGTCACTGTGTTATATATAGGTTGAGGTCGACCAGCCTTATAGTCCCTGTGTTATATATAGGTTGTGTTATAGGTTGAGGTCAACCAGCCTTATAGTCCCTGTGTTATATATAGGTTGAGGTCAACCAGCCTTATAGTCCCTGTGTTATATATAGGTTGAGGTCAACCAGCCTTATAGTCCCTGTGTTATATATAGGTTGAGGTCAACCAGCCTTATAGTCCCTGTGTTATATAGAGTCCTGTACAGTGTTATAGGTTGAGGTCGACCAGCCTTATAGTCCCTGTGTTATATATAGGTTGTGTTATAGGTTGGGGTCGACCAGCCTTATAGTCCCTGTGTTATATGTAGTCCTGTACAGTGTTATAGGTTGAGGTCGACCAGCCTTATAGTCCCTGTGTTATATATAGGTTGAGGTTGAGGACCAGCCTTATAGTCCCTGTGTTATATATAGGTTGAGGTCGACCAGCCTTATAGTCCCTGTGTTATATATAGGTTGAGGTCGACCAGCCTTATAGTCCCTGTGTTATATATAGGTTGAGGTCGACCAGCCTTATAGTCCCTGTGTTATATATAGGTTGAGGTCGACCAGCCTTATAGTCCCTGTGTTATATATAGGTTGAGGTCAACCAGCCTTATAGTCCCTGTGTTATATATAGGTTGGGGTCGACCAGCCTTATAGTCCCTGTGTTATATATAGGTTGTGTTATAGGTTGAGGTCGACCAGCCTTATAGTCCCTGTGTTATATATAGTCCTGCACGCAGGGCTGCGTTCACAAAGCATCAACCATCCGTCTTCTTCAACAAATTGACACTTCTGGGCAGCATAATAAATGGCACCCTACTCCCTACATAGGGCTCTGGTCAGAAGTAGTGCACTATATAGGGAATAGGGTGCCATACGGTTCGCAGGCCAGGTCCAGGCAGAGGAGAGCTCTCAGCGGTCACCATGACGCGACAATGACGGAGGGACATTCTAGAATAGGAACAGTAGAATGCTGAGGTGGCCGGAGAGGTTCTGTTCTAACTGGCTGACTGGATGTGTTGGGGAGATGTCACACACACTCTGACGCAGTAGTAGTGACACACACACACACACACACACTCTGACGCAGTAGTAGTGACACACACACACACACACACTCTGACGCAGTAGTAGTGACACACACACACACACACACACACACACACACACACACACACACACACACACACACACACACACACACACACACACTCTGACGCAGTAGTAGTGGCACACACACACTCTGACGCAGTAGTAGTGACACACACACACTGTGACGCAGTAGTAGTGACACACACACACACACACACACACACACACACACACACACACACACACACACACACACACACACACACACACACAGTAACTCAAATACACACAACACAGACACACACAACACAGACACACACAACACAGTAACACACAGACACACACAACACAGACACACACACACACACACAACACAGACAACACAGTAACACACAGACATGCATTGAATAGGATCGGTAAGTATGAACCCAAGCAGCCTTAAACATTCCTCTCCCCTCACCACTAGGATGGTACGTTCCACATTGGTCATTAATCAACAGGCCAACGTATTGGGTTTCTCCATTGAGGAGTCGACAGGGGGACAGGCCTCTTTCTCTGCTTTCTGTGGTCTACCTGCTCTATGGCTCTGCTCTGTTCACGCACAATGATGTAGACCCTACTGGTGAGTGAGTGAGTGAGTGAGTGAGTGAGTGAGTGAGTGAGTGAGTGAGTGAGTGAGTGAGTGAGTGAGTGAGTGAGTGAGTGAGAGAGAGAGAGAGAGAGAGAAAGAGAGAGAGAGTGAGTGAGTGAGTGAGTGAGAGAGAGAGAGAGAGAGACAGGTCCATTAGTTCTCAGAGCCCCATCCACCCAGACAGCCTCATTAGGTGTTGACTGTAGCCAGCAGTCATTCTGCTATGTTCTCTCTCTGTTATAGTAGACGTATGGCCTGCTAGCTATCACACACACTAAACACACACACACACACTAAACACACAAACACTAACCACACAAACACTAAACACACAAACACAGACACACACACACTAAACACACAAACACTAACCACACAAACACTAAACACACAAACACTAAACACAGACACACACACTAAACATACACACACTAAACACAGACACTAATCACAGACACACTAGACACAGACACACTAGACACAGACAGACACACTAGACACAGACCCACTAAACCCAGACCCACTCACTAAACCCAGACCCACACACTAAACCCAGACCCACTCACTAAACCCAGACTCACTCACTAAACCCAGACCCACTCACAAAACCAGACCCACTCACAAAACCAGACCCACCCACTAAACCCAGACCCGCTAAACCCAAACCCGCTAAACCCAGACACGCTAAACCCAGACACGCTAAACCCAGACACGCTAAACCCAGACACGCTAAACCCAGACACGCTAAACCCAGACCCACTAAAACTAGACCCACTAAACCCAGACCCACCCACTAAACCCAGACCCACCCACTAAACCCAGACCCACTCACTAAACCCAGACCCACTCACTAAACCCAGACCCACTCACTAAACCCAGACCCACTCACTAAACCCAGACCCACTCACTAAACCCAGACCCACACACTAAACCCAGACCCACTCACTAAACCCAGACCCACTAAACCCAGACCCACACACTAAACCCAGACCCACTCACTAAACCCAGACCCACTAAACCCAGACCCACTAAACCCAGACCCACTAAACCCAGACACACTAAACCCAGACCCACCCACTAAACCCAGACCCACCACTAAACCCAGACCCACTAAACCCAGACCCACTAAACCCAGACCCACCCACTAAACCCAGACCCACCCACTAAACCCAGACCCACCCACTAAACCCAGACCCACCACTAAACCCAGACCCACTAAACCCAGACCCACTAAACCCAGACCCACTAAACCCAGACCCACTAAACCCAGACCCACTAAACCCAGACCCGCCCACTAAACCCAGACCCACTAAACCCAGACCCACTAAACCCAGACCCGCCCACTAAACCCATACCCACTAAACCCAGACCCACTAAACCCAGACCCACTAAACCCAGACCCACTAAACCCAGACCCACTAAACCCAGACCCGCCCACTAAACCCAGACCCACTCACTAAACCCAGACCCACACACTAAACCCAGACCCACTCACTAAACCCAGACCCACTAAACCCAGACCCACACACTAAACCCAGACCCACTCACTAAACCCAGACCCACTAAACCCAGACCCACTAAACCCAGACCCACTAAACCCAGACACACTAAACCCAGACCCACCCACTAAACCCAGACCCACCCACTAAACCCAGACCCACTAAACCCAGACCCACTAAACCCAGACCCACCCACTAAACCCAGACCCACCCACTAAACCCAGACCCACCCACTAAACCCAGACCCACTCACTAAACCCAGACCCACTAAACCCAGACCCACTAAACCCAGACCCACTAAACCCAGACCCACTAAACCCAGACCCACTAAACCCAGACCCACTAAACCCAGACCCGCCCACTAAACCCAGACCCACTAAACCCAGACCCACTAAACCCAGACCCGCCCACTAAACCCATACCCACTAAACCCAGACCCACTAAACCCAGACCCACTAAACCCAGACCCACTAAACCCAGACCCGCCCACTAAACCCAGACCCACTAAACCCAGACTCACTAAACCCAGACTCACTAAACCCAGACCCACTAAACCCAGACCCACTAAACCCAGACCCACTAAACCCAGACCCACCCACTAAACCCAGACCCACTCACTAAACCCAGACCCACCCACTAAACCCAGACCCACCACTAAACCCAGACCCACACACTAAACCCAGACCCACCCACTAAACCCAGACCCACTAAACCCAGACCCACTAAACCCAGACCCACTAAACCCAGACCCACTAAACCCAGACCCACTAAACCCAGAGGTCTGTAGCCAGTCAGGGTTGCAGGAAACACATTTTGTTTATTCAATTTTCATCCTCGGGTTCACCTTGACCTCGGGGGTGTGTGTGTGTTTACTGCGTGTTTGTGTTTGTTTACTGTGTGTGTGTGTGTGTGTGTCCCTGTGTATCTCTCCCTGTGTGTGTGTGTGTGTGTGTGTGTGTGTGTGTGTGTGTGTGTGTGTGTGTGTGTGTGTGTGTGTATCTCTCCTGTGTGTGTGTGTGTGTGTGTGTGTGTGTGTGTGTGTGTGTGTGTGTGTGTGTGTGTGTGTGTGTGTGTGTGTCTGTGTGTCTGTGTGTCTGTGTCTGTGTCTGTGTCTGTGTCTGCGTGTGTGTGTGTGTGTGTGTGTGTGTGTCTGTGTATCTCTCCCTCCACCTCCTTCCTTGCTCCTCGACTGCTGAAAGCAATCTCCCAGGATTGTAAATCAAAATGGGGGATGGTGGGATGGAGAGACAGGGAGGAGAGGACAGTTATTCTGTGTCATCCTGCTGGTCCAAGACCTCAGACTGAGGCCTCCCCCACACAGCTACACTGGATAGTAGGCTCTGATGTGTCTTTAATGTGTGTGTATCTGTGTTTAGTGTGTTTAATGTGTGTGTCTGTGTATCTGTGTTTAATGTGTGTGTGTCTGTGTTTAGTGTGTCCAGAGGTATGGACGAGGAGAGAAAACAACAGCTAAATCAGCCCCAATGTGTTTGGGAAAAATGTAACTACCACACTACGCCTGCAGGAAGGAAGGAAGGAAGGAAGGAAGGAAGAGAGAGAGAGAGAGAGAGAGAGAGAGAGAGAGAGAGAGAGAGAGAGAAAGAGAGAGAAAGAGAGAGAAAAGAGAGAGAAAGAGAAAGAGGGGAAAAGGAGAGAGATGGATAGGGAGCTCTGCACAACCATCAATCATCTTCTTTGGGTTCAACTTTATTTGGCTTCATTTTTCTCTGAAAGTCTACAAAGAGAACAGGGAGAGAGAGAAAGAGAGACAGAGAGAGAGAGAGATTCTCCTGGTGAAGGAGTGTCTCTGGGTCTCACAGCTCTAATGAGAGACGAGAGCCATTCGGAGCCTCCACCTCCTCAATAACTACTACCCCCCTGCCTTCCCCCCCCCCTCCCTCCCTCCCTCCCTGCCTTCCCCCCCCCCTCCCTCCCTCCCTGCCTTCCCCCACCCCCTTCCTCCCCCCTCCTTCCTCCCTCCCTACCTTCCTCCCTCCTTACCTTCCCTCCCCCCTCCCTTCCTCCCTCCCTACCTTCCTCCCTCCCTACCTTCCTTCCTCCCTCCCTCCCTACCTTCCTCCCTCCCTACCTTCCTCCCTCCCTACCTTCCTCCCTCCCTCCCTACCTTCCTCCCTCCCTCCCTACCTTCCTCCCTCCCTCCCTACCTTCCTCCCTCCCTACCTTCCTCCCTCCCTCGTTCACGCTACACGTTGGCGGTAAGCTTTTCATCTGTAGCTACCTGAGCTTTGGACTCTAAGAACCAACACTAGCTATCTACTACACACACACTGACCATCTACCCAGCCTTGTCTAGACTCAGAAGGTAGAAATGGTCTGTGTCCATTATGGTCTATGTACTGGATGTATACACACACTGACCCTCTACCCAGCCCTGTCTAGACTCATGTCCATTATGGTCTATGTACTGGCTGTATATACACACATACACTGACCCTCTACCCAGCCTTGAATCCATTATGGTCTATGTACTGGCTGTATACACACACTGACCCTCTAACAAGCCTTGTATCCATTATGGTCTATGTACTGGCTGTATACACACACACACACACTGACCCTCTACCCAGCCTTGTATCCATTATGGTCTATGTACTGGCTGTATACACACACTGACCCTCTACCCAGCCTTGTATCCATTATGGTCTATGTACTGGCTGTACACACACTGACCATCTACCCAGCCTTGTCTAGACTCGTATCCATTATGGTCTATGTACTGGCTGTATACACACACACTGACCATCTACCCAGCCTTGTATCCATTATGGTCTATGTACTGGCTGTATACACACACACACACTGACCCTCTACCCAGCCTTGTATCCATTATGGTCTATGTACTGGCTGTACACACACTGACCATCTACCCAGCCTTGTCTAGACTCGTATCCATTATGGTCTATGTACTGGCTGTATACACACACACTGACCATCTACCCAGCCTTGTCTAGACTCATGTCCGTTATGGTCTATGTACTGGCTGTATACACACACACACACTGACCCTCTACCCAGCCTTGTATCCATTATGGTCTATGTACTGGCTGTATACACACACTGACCCTCTACCCAGCCTTGTATCCATTATGGTCTATGTACTGGCTGTATACACACACACTGACCATCTACCCAGCCTTGTCTAGACTCGTAACCATTATGGTCTATGTACTGGCTGTATACACACACACTGACCATCTACCCAGCCTTGTCTAGACTCATGTCCGTTATGGTCTATGTACTGGCTGTATACACACACACACACTGACCCTCTACCCAGCCTCGTATCCATTATGGTCTATGTACTGGCTGTATACACACACTGACCCTCTACCCAGCCTTGTATCCATTATGGTCTATGTACTGGCTGTATACACACTGACCCTCTACCCAGCCTTGTATCCATTATGGTCTATGTACTGGCTGTATACACACACTGACCCTCTACCCAGCCTTGTATCCATTATAGTCTATGTACTGGCTGTATACACACTGACCATCTACCCAGCCTTGTATCCATTATAGTCTATGTACTGGCTGTATACACACACTGACCCTCTACCCAGCCTTGTATCCATTATGGTCTATGTACTGGCTGTATACACACACTGACCATCTACCCAGCCTTGTCTAGACTCGTAACCATTATGGTCTATGTACTGGCTGTATACACACACACTGACCATCTACCCAGCCTTGTCTAGACTCGTAACCATTATGGTCTATGTACTGGCTGTATACACACTGACCCTCTACCCAGCCTTGTATCCATTATAGTCTATGTACTGGCTGTATACACACTGACCCTCTATCCAGCCTTGTATCCATTATGGTCTATGTACTGGCTGTATACACACACACACACTGACCCTCTACCCAGCCTTGTATCCATTATGGTCTATGTACTGGCTGTACACACACACTGACCCTCTACCCAGCCTTGTATCCATTATGGTCTATGTACTGGCTGTATACACACACTGACCCTCTACCCAGCCTTGTATCCATTATAGTCTATGTACTGGCTGTATACACACACTGACCCTCTACCCAGCCTTGTATCCATTATGGTCTATGTACTGGCTGTATACACACACTGACCCTCTACCCAGCCTTGTATCCATTATAGTCTATGTACTGGCTGTAAACACACACACTGACCATCTACCCAGCCTTGTCTAGACTCGTAACCATTATGGTCTATGTACTGGCTGTATACACACTGACCCTCTAACAAGCCTTGTATCCATTATGGTCTATGTACTGGCTGTATACACACACTGACCCTCTAACAAGCCTTGTATCCATTATAGTCTATGTACTGGCTGTATACACACACTGACCCTCTACCCAGCCTTGTATCCATTATGGTCTATGTACTGGCTGTATACACACACTGACCCTCTACCCAGCCTTGTATCCATTATGGTCTATGTACTGGCTGTATACACACACTGGCCCTCTACCCAGCCTTGTATCCATTATAGTCTATGTACTGGCTGTAAACACACACTGACCCTCTACCCAGCCTTGTATCCATTATAGTCTATGTACTGGCTGTATACACACACTGACCATCTACCCAGCCTTGTATCCATTATGGTCTATGTACTGGCTGTAAACACACACTGACCCTCTACCCAGCCTTGAATCCATTATAGTCTATGTACTGGCTGTAAACACACACTGACCCTCTACCCAGCCTTGTATCCATTATGGTCTATGTACTGGCTGTATACACACACTGACCCTCTACCCAGCCTTGTATCCATTATAGTCTATGTACTGGCTGTATACACACACTGACCCTCTACCCAGCCTTGTATCCATTATGGTCTATGTACTGGCTGTAAACACACACTGACCCTCTACCCAGCCTTGTATCCATTATGGTCTATGTACTGGCTGTAAACACACACTGACCCTCTACCCAGCCTTGTATCCATTATGGTCTATGTACTGGCTGTATACACACACTGACCCTCTACCCAGCCTTGTATCCATTATAGTCTATGTACTGGCTGTAAACACACACTGACCCTCTACCCAGCCTTGTATCCATTATGGTCTATGTACTGGCTGTATACACACACTGACCCCTCTACCCAGCCTTGTATCCATTATAGTCTATGTACTGGCTGTATACACACACTGACCTCTACCCAGCCTTGTATCCATTATAGTCTATGTACTGGCTGTATACACACACTGACCATCTACCCAGCCTTGAATCCATTATGGTCTATGTACTGGCTGTAAACACACACTGACCCTCTACCCAGCCTTGTATCCATTATAGTCTATGTACTGGCTGTAAACACAGTGCAAACGGAAAGCGTTCAGACCCTTTGACCTCTTCTACATTTTGTTACGTTACAGCTTTATTCTAAAATATATTAAATGAATGTTTTTCCTCAGCAATCTACACACAATACCCCATAATAATTCAATCTTTGGTTTCATCAGACCAGAGAATCTTGTTTCTCATGGTCAGAGACCTTTAGGTGCCTTTTGGCAAACTCCAGACGGGCTGTCATGTGTCCTGTACTGAGGAGTGGCTTCCGTCTGGCCACTCTACCGTAAAGGCCTGATTGGTGCAGAGATGGTTGCCCTTCTGGAAGGTTCTCCCATCTCTACACTCTGGAGCTCTGTCAGAGTGACCATCAGGTTCTTGGTCACCTCCCTAACCAAGGCCCTTCTCCCCCAATTTCTCAGTTTGGCCGGACGGCCAGTTCTGGGAAGAGTCTTGGTGGTTCCAAACTTCTTCCATTTAAGAATGATGGAGGCCACTGTGTTCTTTGGGACCTTCAATAGTGCAGAAATGTTTTGGTACCGTTCCCAGATCTGAACCACGACACAATCCTGTCTCGGAGCTCTGGGACAATTCCTTCCACCTCATGGCTTGGGTTTTGCTCTGACATGCACTGTCAACTGTGGCCCCTATATAGACAGGTGTGTACCTTTCCAAATCACATCAAATCGATTGAATTTACCACAGGGGGACTCCAAACAAGTTGAATAAACATCTCAAGGATGATCAATGGAAACAGGATGCACCTGAGTTCAATATCGAGTCTCAAAGCAAAAGGTCTGAATACTTGTGTAAATGAGTCGATTCTGTTTTTTTTTTTTAATACATATGCAAAACTTTCTAAAAACCTGTTTTCAATTTGTAATTATGGGGTATTGTGGTGTAATTATGGGGTATTGTGACCTCATTACGGGGTATTGTGACCTCATTACGGAGTATTGTGACCTCATTACGGGGTATTGTGACCTCATTACGGTGTATTGTGACCTCATTACGAGGTATTGTGACCTCATTACGGGGTATTGCGACCTCATTACGGGTATTGCGACCTCATTACGGTATTGCGACCTCATTACGGGGTATTGCGAATCATTACGGGTATTGCGACCTCATTACGGTGTATTGTGACCTCATTACGGTGTATTGTGACCTCATTACGGTGTATTGTGACCTCATTACGGGGTATTGTGACCTCATTATGGGGTATTGTGACCTCATTACGGGTATTGTGATCTCATTACGGAGTATTGTGACTCTATTACGGTGTATTGTGACCCATTACGGGTATTGCGACCATTACGGTGTATTGCGACTCATTACGGAGTATTGTGACGTCATTACTGGGGCATGTGGATCTCATTACGGGGTATTGTGTCCTCATTATGGGGTATTGTGACCTCATTACGGGGTATTGTGACCTCATTACGGGGTATTGTGGACTCTCATTACGGGTATTGTGTCCTCATTACGGGGTATTGTGACCTCATTACGGGTATTGTGACCTCATTACGGGGTATTGTGACCTCATTACGGGGTATTGTGACCTCATTACGGGGTATTGTGACCTCATTACGGGTATTGCGACTCATTACGGGGTATTGCGACCTCCATTACGGGGTATTGCGACTCATTACGGGTATTGCGACCCTATTACGGGTATTGCGACCCCATTACGGTGTATTGTGACCTCATTACGGTGTATTGTGACCTCTATTACGGGGTATTGTGACCTCATTACGGGTATTGCGACCTCATTACGGGGTATTGTGACCTCATTATGGGGTATTGTGACCTCATTACGGGTATTGTGATCTCATTACGGAGTATTGTGACCTCATTACGGTGTATTGTGACTCCTATTACGGGTATTGCACTATTACGGGTGTATTGGCACCATTACGGAGTATTGTGACGGGCTATTACTGGGTATTGTGATCTCACGGGTATTGTGACCTCATTACTGGTATTGTGTCCTCATTACGGGTATTGTGACCTCATTACGGGGTATTGTGACCTCATTACGGGTATTGTGACCTCATTACGGGGTATTGTGACCTCATTACGGGGTATTGTGACCTCATTACGGGGTATTGTGACCTCATTACGGGGTATTGTGACCTCATTACGGTGTATTGTGACCTCATTACGGTGTATTGTGACCTCATTACGGTGTATTGTGACCTCATTACGGGGTATTGTGACCTCATTATGGGGTATTGTGACCTCATTACGGGGTATTGTGATCTCATTACGGAGTATTGTGACCTCATTACGGTGTATTGTGACCTCATTACGGGGTATTGCGACCTCATTACGGTGTATTGCGACCTCATTACGGAGTATTGTGACGTCATTACTGGGTATTGTGATCTCATTACGGGGTATTGTGTCCTCATTACGGGGTATTGTGACCTCATTACGGGGTATTGTGACCTCATTACGGGGTATTGTGACCTCATTACGGGGTATTGTGTCCTCATTACGGGGTATTGTGACCTCATTACGGGGTATTGTGACCTCATTACGGGGTATTGTGACCTCATTACGGGGTATTGTGACCTCATTACGGGGTATTGCGACCTCATTACGGGGTATTGCGACCTCATTACGGGGTATTGCGACCTCATTACGGGGTATTGCGACCTCATTACGGGGTATTGCGACCTCATTACGGGGTATTGCGACCTCATTACGGTGTATTGCGACCTCATTACGGTGTATTGTGACCTCATTACGGGGTATTGTGACCTCATTACGGGGTATTGCGACCTCATTACGGGGTATTGCGACCTCATTACGGGGTATTGTGACCTCATTACGGGGTATTGTGATCTCATTACGGAGTATTGTGACCTCATTACGGTGTATTGTGACCTCATTACGGGGTATTGCGACCTCATTACGGTGTATTGCGACCTCATTACGGAGTATTGCGACGTCATTACTGGGTATTGTGATCTCATTACGGGGTATTGTGTCCTCATTACGGGGTATTGTGACCTCATTACGGGTATTGTGACCTCATTACGGGTATTGTGACCTCATTACGGGTATTGTGACCTCATTACGGGTATTGTGATCTCATTACTGGGTATTGTGTCCTCATTACGGGGTATTGTGACCATTACGGGTATTGTGACCTCATTAATGGGTATTGTGACCAATATGGGTATTGTGACCTCATTACGGGTATTGTGGACCTCATTACGGGTATTGTGACCTCATTACGGGTATTGTGACCATTACGGGTATTGTGACCTCATTACGGGTATTGTGATCTCATTACGGGGTATTGTGACCTCATTACGGGGTATTGTGACCTCATTACGGGGTATTGTGACCTCATTACGGGTATTGTGACCTCATTACGGGGTATTGTGACCTCATTACGGGATATTGTGTGTAGACTGATGAGGGAAAATAACAATTTGACCCATTTTAGAATAAGGCTGTAACGTAACAAAATGTGGAAAAAGTCAAGGGGTCTGAATACTTTCCGAAATCACTGGACATCAAGTCCTTTACAGACCAAATGACAGAACCCCCCTCCCAGTCTCCTCTCCCTCCCTCTCAACTCAAACACCTTTATTGGCATGGGAACCATACATCACATTGCCAACAAGTGAAATAGATGATAAACGCACAAAATATCCCAAAAGGAATACAGACATTTCAAATGTCATATTATGTCTATATACAGTGTTATAATGATTTGCAAAGTTCATAGTTAAAGTACAAAAGGGAAAATAAATAAACATAAATATGGTTGTATTTACAATGGTGTGTGTTCTTCTGGTTGCCCTTTTCTTGCGGCAACAGGTCACACATTTTGCTGCTGTGATGTCACACTGTGGTATTTTATCCAGTAGATATATGGGAGTTTATCAAAATTGATTTGTTTTCCGAATTCTTTGTGGATCTGTAATCTGAGGGAAATATGTGTCTCGACTATGGTCATACATTGGGCAGGAGGTTAGGAAGTACAGCTCAGTTTCCACCTCATATTGTGGGCAGTGTTTACATAGCCTGTCTTCTGAGAGCTATGTCTGCCTACGGCGGCCTTTCTCAATAGCAAGGCTATGCTCACTGAGTCTGTAATAAAGCTTTCCTTAATGTTGGGTCTCTCTTAACCATCCTCTCTATCCCGACTTCCCTCCATTCCCTCAGTATCAGGTACATGCTAGCAGGATTAGGTTTCTTTAAGAGAGGATTAACGGTGTTCAAGACGCTCGAGGCAAATTGCTCAGAGAAAAAGAATCTCGCCACAAAAAGTCCAAATCTACCCATAATCCTCAAAGCTCTGCAGCCGTCTCTGTCTCTCCCTTCTTCTCCGGTCTCTACTCTGCCTCTCGTTCTTTCACTCTACATATCATTGGTGTGTGTGCGTCCCCCCCCCCCTTCTAATTCTAATGGAATGTGTGTGATTCCGAACATCTGCCTCTCCTGACTTCCTGTCTGGCCTTGTGAGTAGTTCAGAAATAATATCAGACCACCCCAGTCATATTATCAGACCACCAGTCATATTATCAGACCACCCCAGTCATAATATCAGACCACCCCAGTCATAATATCAGTTTTAGTCATATAATAAGACCACCCCAGTCATATTATCAGACCACCCCAGTCATATTATCAGACCACCCCAGTCATATTATCAGACCACCGTCATATTATCAGACCACCCCAGTCATATCAGACCACCCCAGTCATAATATCAGACCACCCCAGTCATATTATCAGACCCACCCCAGTCATATCATCAGACCACCCCAGTCATATCAGACCACCCCAGTCATAATATCACCCCACCCCAGTCATATTATCAGACCACCCCAGTCATATTATCAGACCACCCCAGTCATATCAGACCACCCCAGTCATATTATCAGACCACCCCAGTCATATTATCAGACCACCCCAGTCATAATATCAGACCACCCCAGTCATAATATCAGACCACCCAAGTCATATATATCAGACCACCCCAGTCATAATATCAGACCACCCCAGTCATATTATCAGACCACCCAAGTCATATAATCAGACCACCCCAGTCATATCATCAGACCACCCCAGTCATATCATCAGACCACCCCGGTCATAATATCAGACCACCCCAGTCATTATCAGACCACCCCAGTCATATCATCAGACCACCCCAGTCATATCAGACCACCCCAGTCATATAATCAGACCACCCCAGTCATATCAGACCACATCCAGTCATTATCAGACCACCCCAGTCATATCAGACCACCCCAGTCATATTAGACCACCCCAGTCATATCAGACCACCCCCATATTATCAGTCATATCAGACCACCCAAGTCATATTATCAGACCACCCCAGTCATATATCAGACCACCCCAGTCATATATCAGACCACCCCAGTCATAATATCAGACCACCCCAGTCATATTATCAGACCACCCCAGTCATATTATCAGACCACCCCAGTCATATAATCAGACCACCCCAGTCATATTATCAGACCACCCCAGTCATTATCCAGACCACCCCAGTCATAATATCAGACCACCCCAGTCATAATATCAGACCACCCCAGTCATATTATCAGACCACCCCAGTCATAATATCAGACCACCCCAGTCATATTATCAGACCACCCCAGTCATATCAGACCACCCCAGTCATATCAGACCACCCCAGTCATAATATCAGACCACCCCAGTCATATTATCAGACCACCCCAGTCATATTATCAGACCACCCCAGTCATATTATCAGACCACCCCAGTCATGTTATCAGACCACCCCAGTCATATCAGACCACCCCAGTCATATTATCAGACCACCCCAGTCATAATATCAGACCACCCCAGTCATATTATCAGACCACCCCAGTCATAATATCAGACCACCCCAGTCATATTATCAGACCACCCAGTCATATTATCAGACCACCCCAGTCATAATATCAGACCACCCCCCAGACCACCCCAGTCATAATAATATCAGACCACACCAGTCATTATCAGACCACCCCAGTCATATCAGACCACCCCAGTCATATTATCAGACCACCCCAGTCATATTATCAGACCACCCCAGTCATAATATCAGACCACCCCAGTCATATTATCAGACCACCCCAGTCATATTATCAGACCACCCCAGTCATATTATCAGACCACCCCAGTCATATTATCAGACCACCCCAGTCATAATATCAGACCACCCCAGTCATATTATCAGACCACCCCAGTTATCAGACCACCCCAGTCATATTATCAGACCACCCCAGTCATAATATCAGACCACCCCAGTCATATTATCAGACCACCCCAGTCATATCATCAGACCACCCCAGTCATAATATCAGACCACCCCAGTCATTATCAGACCACCCCAGTCATTATCAGACCACCCCAGTCATATCATCAGACCACCCCAGTCATAATATCAGACCACCCCGGTCATAATATCAGACCACCCCAGTCATTATCAGACCACCCCAGTCATATTATCAGACCACCCCAGTCATAATATCAGACCACCCCAGTCATTATCAGACCATCATTATCAGACCACCCCAGTCATAATATCAGACCACCCCAGTCATAATATCAGACCACCCCAGTCATATCAGACCACCCCAGTCATATTATCAGACCACCCCAGTCATAATATCAGACCACCCCAGTCATATTATCAGACCACCCCAGTCATAATATCAGACCACCCCAGTCATATCAGACCACCCCAGTCATATAATCAGACCACCCCAGTCATGTTATCAGACCACCCCAGTCATATATCAGACCACCCCAGTCATATTATCAGACCACCCCAGTCATATTATCAGACCACCCCAGTCATAATATCAGACCACCCCAGTCATATTATCAGACCACCCCAGTCATAATATCAGACCACCCCAGTCATATAACCAGACCACCCCAGTCATATTATCAGACCACCCCAGTCATATTATCAGACCACCCCAGTCATATTATCAGTCAATATCAGACCACCCCAGTCATATTATCAGACCACCCCAGTCATAATATCAGACCACCCCAGTCATAATCAGACCACCCCAGTCATATTATCAGACCACCCCAGTCATTATCAGACCACCTCAGTCATATCAGACCACCCCAGTCATATTACCAGACCACCCCAGTCATAATATCAGACCACCCCAGTCATAATATCAGACCACCCCAGTCATATTATCAGACCACCTCAGTCATATTATCAGACCACCCCAGTCATATTATCAGACCACCCCAGTCATATTACCAGACCACCCCAGTCATATTATCAGACCACCCCAGTCATAATATCAGACCACCCCAGTCATAATATCAGACCACCCCAGTCATTTATCAGACCACCCCAGTCATAATATCAGACCACCCCAGTCATATTATCAGACCACCCCAGTCATATTAGACCACCCCAGTCATATCATCAGACCACCCCAGTCATATTATCAGACCACCCCAGTTATCAGACCACCCCAGTCATATCATCAGACCACCTTCAGTCCAGACCCCCCAGTCATAGTTATCAGACCACCCCAGTCATATCATCAGACCACCCCAGTCATATTATCAGACCACCCCAGTCATATTATCAGACCACCCCAGTCATATTATCAGACCACCCCAGTCATTATACCCCAGTCATAATATCAGACCACCCCAGTCATATTATCAGACCACCCCAGTCATATCATCAGACCACCCCAGTCATATTATCAGACCACCCCAGTCATATTATACCACCCCAGTCATATTATCAGACCACCCCAGTCATATCAGACCACTATTACTACTGTCTATTCTTACTGAAGACAGAGCCATGTGTTCCTGCTGTCAGCTATATGCCTCATAGAATCATAGGAGAAGAGTACAACCCACGTTATCTTCAACAGGAACAGCACCAGAAATCCATCTAGTCAGTGGACTCAGAGTGTGTGTGTGTCAGAGCAGATGGGGAGAGAGGGGGCACTTTGGGGACAGGGGTGAGGTCACATCTGTGCCTTCCCATCCTCGACCAAGACACACACACACCCTCTCCCTCTCCCTCTACCCCCTGCCTCTCTGGTCTTGAAGCTTCCATTGATTCTGGCTGCTAGGTGCTGTAGGCCATGGTGTCCATGGCAACCTGGAGTAGGCTGAGGCGGCCAAACTTTGAGCTGGCATGAGGTGTGAGTGGCAGAGGAATGTGTGTGTGTGTGTGTGTGTGTGTGTGTGTGTGTGTGTGTGTGTGTGTGTGTGTGTGTGTGTGTGTGTGTGTGTGTGTGTGTGTGTGTGTGTAGCCTGGCAGGTGCTGGCTGGGGGCGACACCAGTCTATTTAGTATGCAGGGATCTCACTGTGTCGTGGCTCTCTCTCTCCTCCCTCCCCTCCCCTCCTTCTCTCCTTCTCCTCTTCCCCTCATCCTCTCCTCTCCCTCCCCTCCCCTCCTTCTCCCCTTCTCCTCTTCCCTCCTTCTCTCCTCTCCTCTACCCTCCCCTTCTCCACTACTATCCTTCTCTCCTCCCTCCACTACCCTCCTCTCCTCCTTCCTCCTTCCCTCCTCTCCTTCCCTTCTCTCCTTTACCCTCCTTCTCCACTACTATTCTTCTCTCCTCCTCTCCACTACCCTCCTTCTCTCTCTCTATCCTCCTCTCCTTTACCCTCCTTCTCTCCTTTACCCTCCTGTCTGGCCCAGACACAGAATAAGAATGATTTGCCCCCCAGACACAAAAAAAACACCGCAAACAGACACACACACACACACTACCACACGCAGACACACACACACACTACCGCACACAGACACACACACACGCTACCACACGCAGACACACACACACACACTACCACACGCAGACACACACACACTACACACTACCACACGCAGACACACACACACTACCGCATGCAGACACACACACACACTACCACACGCAGACACACACACACACACTACCACACGCAGACACACACACACTACCGCATGCAGACACACACACACACTACCACACGCAGACACACACACACACACTACCACACGCAGACACACACTACCACACTACCACACGCAGACACACACACACTACCGCATGCAGACACACACACACACTACCACACGCAGACACACACACACACACTACCGCACGCAGACACACACACACACACTACCACACGCAGACACACACACACTACCACACACAGACACACACACACACTACCGCATGCAGACACACACACACACACAACCACACACAGACACACACACACACACTACCGCACGCAGACACACACACACACACTACCACACGCAGACACACACACACACACTACCACACGCAGACACACACACTACCACACGCAGACACACACACACACACTACCACACGCAGACACACACACACTACCACACACAGACACACTACCACATGCAGACACACAAACACACTACCACACGCAGACACACACACACACACACACACACACACTACCACACACAGACACACACTACAACACACAGACACACACACTACCGCACGCAGACACACTACCGCACGCAGACACACACACACTACCGCACGCAGACACACACACACACACAATACCGCACGCAGACACACACACACACTCACACACTACCACAACGCAGACACACACACTACTGCACACAGACACACACACTCACAAAAGCAATATTTTAGCATGGCGTCTTACAGACAGGAAATGGAGCTCATTCCATTTATCTTCTGATGTCAGTTCATACCGTAGGTCGCCCAACGGCCAAGGAGTTGGGCCTGTAGTCGGTTCGAATCCCCAGTTGTATTGTATACCAGAATGAGTGAACAAAACATTAGGAACAGCTGCTCCATGATATTGACTGATCAGGTGAATCCAGGTGAAAGATATGATCCCAAATTGATGTCACTTGTTAAATCCACTTCAGTCAGTGTAGATGAAGGGGATGAGACCTGGTTAAAGATGAAGGGGAGGAGACCTGGTTAAAGATGAAGGGGAGGAGACCTGGTTAAAGATGAAGGGGAGGAGACCTGGTTAAAGATGAAGGGGAGGAGACCTGGTTCAAGATGAAGGGGAGGAGACCTGGTTAAAGATGAAGGGGAGGAGACCTGGTTAAAGATGAAGGGGAGGAGACCTGGTTAAAGATGAAGGGGAGGAGACCTGGTTAAAGATGAAGGGGAGGAGACCTGGTTAAAGATGAAGGGGAGGAGACCTGGTTAAAGATGAAGGGGAGCAGACCTGGTTAAAGATGAAGGGGAGGAGACCTGGTTAAAGATGAAGGGGAGGAGACCTGGTTAAAGATGAAGGGGAGGAGACCTAGTTGAAGATGAAGGGGAGGAGACCTGGTTAAAGATGAAGGGGAGGAGACATTGCATTACATTTACATTTAAGTCATTTAGCAGACGCTCTTATCCAGAGCGACTTACAAATTGGTGAATTCACCTTCTGACATCCAGTGGAACAGCCACTTTACAATAGTGCATCTAAATCATTTAAGTGGGGGGGGTGAGAAGGATTACTTTATCCTATCCTAGGTATTCCTTGAAGAGGTGGGGTTTCAGGTGTCTCCGGAAGGTGGTGATTGACTCCGCTGTCCTGGCGTCGTGAGGGAGTTTGTTCCACCATTGGGGGGCCAGAGCAGCGAACAGTTTTGACTGGGCTGAGCGGGAACTGTACTTCCTCAATGGTAGGGAGGCGAGCAGGCCAGAGGTGGATGAACGCAGTGCCCTTGCTTGGGTGTAGGGCCTGATCAGAGCCTGGAGGTACTGCGGTGCCGTTCCCTCACAGCTCCGTAGGCAAGCACCATGGTCTTGTAGCGGATGCGAGCGCCGACTGGAAGCCAGTGGAGAGAGCGGAGGAGCGGGGTGACGTGAGAGAACTTGGGAAGGTTGAACACCAGACGGGCTGCGGCGTTCTGGATGAGTTGTAGGGGTTTAATGGCACAGGCAGGGAGCCCAGCCAACAGCGAGTTGCAGTAATCCAGACGGGAGATGACAAGTGCCTGGATTAGGACCTGCGCCGCTTCCTGTGTGAGGCAGGGTCGTACTCTGCGGATGTTGTAGAGCATGAACCTACAGGGACGGGCCACCGCCTTGATGTTAGTTGAGAACGACAGGGTGTTGTCCAGGATCACGCCAAGGTTCTTAGCGCTCTGGGAGGAGGACACAATGGAGTTGTCGACCGTGATGGCGAGATCATGGAACGGGCAGTCCTTCTCCGGGAGGAAGAGCAGCTCCGTCTTGCCGAGGTTCAGCTTGAGGTGGTGACCCGGTGACCCGGTGATCCTGGTTAAAGATGAAGGGGAGGAGACCTGGTTAAAGATGAAGGGGAGGAGACCTGGTTAAAGATGAAGGGGAGGAGACCTGGTTAAAGATGAAGGGGAGGAGACCTGGTTAAAGATGAAGGGGAGGAGACCTGGTTAAAGATGAAGGGGAGGAGACCTGGTTAAAGATGAAGGGGAGGAGACCTGGTTAAAGATGAAGGGGAGGAGACCTGGTTAAAGATGAAGGGGAGGAGACCTGGTTAAAGATGAAGGGGAGGAGACCTGGTTAAAGATGAAGGGGAGGAGACCTGGTTAAAGATGAAGGGGAGGAGACCTGGTTAAAGATGAAGGGGAGGAGACCTGGTTAAAGATGAAGGGGAGGAGACCTGGTTAAAGATGAAGGGGAGGAGACCTGGTTAAAGATGAAGGGGAGGAGACCTGGTTAAAGATGAAGGGAGGAGACCTGGTTAAAGATGAAGGGGAGGAGACAGGTTTAAAGGTAGAAGAGACAGGTTAAAGATGAAGGAAGAGACAGGTTAAAGATGAAGAGGGAAGAAGACAGGTTAAAGATGAGGGGATGAAGGAGAGACCTGGTTAAAGATGAAGGAAGAGACAGGTTAAAGATGAAGGGGAGAGACCAGGTTACAAAGATGAAGGGAAGGAGACTGGTTAAAGATGAAGGGGAGGAGACAGGTTAAAGATGAAGGGAAGAGACAGGTTAAAGATGAAGGGGAGGAGACCTGGTTTAAAGATGAAGGGGAGGAGACCTGGTTAAAGTTGAAGGGGCGGAGACCAGGTTAAAGATGAAGGGGAGGAGACAGGTTAAAGATGAAGGGGAAAGTAAGGATTAAGGAGAGATGAAGGAAGAGACAGGTTAAAGATGAAGGGGAAGGCAGGTTAAAGATGAAGGGGAAAGACAGGTTAAAGATGAAGGGGAGGAGACCTGGTTAAAGATGAAGGGAGGAGACCTGGTTAAAGATGAAGGGAGGAGACCTGGTTAAAGATGAAGGGAGAGACCTGGTTAAAGATGTGAAGGGGAGGAGACCTGGTTAAAGATGAAGGGGAGGAGACCTGGTTAAAGATGAAGGGGAGGAGACCTGGTTAAAGATGAAGGGGAGGAGACCTGGTTAAAGATGAAGGGGAGGAGACCTGGTTAAAGATGAAGGGGAGGAGACCTGGTTAAAGATGAAGGGAGGAGACCTGGTTAAAGATGAAGGG
>NW_027009985.1:0-36793 GCF_036934945.1 Oncorhynchus masou masou
CTCTGTTAGGTTAGGGTTAGGTATCTCCTCCGTTAGGTTAGGTCTCTCCTCTCCTCCGTTGGGGTTAGGTCTCTCCTCTCCTCCGTTGGGGTTAAGTCTCTCCTCTCCTCCGTTAGGTTAGGTCGCTCCTCTCCTCCGTTAGGGTTAGGTCGCTCCTCCGTTAGGGTTAGGTCTCTCCTCTCCTCCGTTAGGGGTTTCTAGGTCGCTCCTCCGTTAGGTTAGGCCCTCTCCTCCGTTAGGGTTAGGTCGCTCCTCCGTTAGGGTTAGGTCGCTCCTCCGTTAGGGTTAGGTCGCTCCTCCGTTAGCGTTAGGTTAGGTCTCTCCTCCTCCGTTGGGGTTAGCGTTCTCCTCCGTTAGGTTAGGTCGCTCCTCCGTTAGCGTTAGGTTTGGTCTCTCCTCCGTTAGCGTTAGGTTAGGTCTCTCCTCCGTTAGCGTTAGGGTTAGGTCTCTCCTCCGTTAGGGTTAGGTCTCCCTCCTCCGTTAGCGTTAGGTTAGGCCTCTCCTCCGTCCGTTAGGGTTAGGTCGCTCCTCTCCTCTGTTATGTTAGGGCTCCTCTCCTCTTTTAGAGGGTTGCTCCTCTCCTCTGTTAGGCTTAGGTCTCTCCTCTCCTCCGTTGGGGGTTAGGTCTCGCTCCTCTCCTCCGTTAGGGTTAGGCTCCTCTCCTCTCCTCCTTCCTCCGTTAGGGTTAGGGTTAGGGATAGGTCTGCTCCTCTCCTCCGTTAGGGTTAGGCCCCTCTCCTCTCCTCTCTCCTCCGTTAGGCTAGGTCTCTCCTCTCCTCCGTTGTTAGGGTTAGGTCTCCTCTCCTCCGTTAGGGTTAGGTCTCTCCTCTCCTCCGTTAGGGTTAGGTCTCTCCTCTCCTCCGTTAGGGGTCTCTCCTCTCCTCCGTTGGGGTTAGGTCTCTCCTCAAGGCTTCGGTCGCTCCTCTCCTCCGTTAGGGTTAGGTCTCTCCTCTCCTCCGTTAGGTTAGGGTCTCTCCTCTCCTCCGTTAGGCTTAGGTCCTCTCCTCCGTTAGTTAGGCTCCTCCCTCCGTTAGGGTTAGGTCGTTAGGTTAGGCCTCTCCTCCGTTAGCGTTAGGTTAGGTCTCCCTCCGTGAGGTTAGGTCGCTCTCTCCTCTGTTATGTTAGGGCGTTAGGGTTAAGCTCCTCTCCTCTGTTAGGGTTAGGTCTCTCCTCTCCTCCGTTAGGGTTGGGTCTCCTCTCTCCGTTGGGGTTAGGTCTCTCCTCTCCTCCGTTGGGCTAGGTCTCTCCCTCCGTTAGGGTTAGGTCTCTTCTCTCCTCCGTTGGGGTTAGGTCTCCTCCTCCGTTAGGGTTAGGTCTCTCTCCTCCGTTGGGGCTTAGGTCTCTCCTCTCCTCCGTTAGGGTTAGGTCCTCCTCTCCTCCGTTAGGGGTTAGGTCTCTCCTCCGTTAGGGTTAGGTCGCTCTCTCTCCGTTGGGGTTAGGGCCCTCTCCTCCATTGGGTTAGGTCGCTCCTCTCCTCCGTTAGGGTTAGGTCTCTCCTCTCCTCCGTTAGGGTTAGGTCTCTCCTCTCCTCCGTTAGGGTTAGGTCTCTCCTCCGTTAGGCTAGGTCTCTCTCTCCTCCGTTAGGTTAGGTCTCTCCTCCGTTAGGGTTAGGTCGCTCCTCCCTCTTTTTAGGGTTGGGCTCCTCTCCTCTGTTAGGTTCCGTTAGGTCTCTCTCTCTCCGTTAGGCTAGGTCTCTCCTCTCCTCCGTTAGGGTTAGGTCCTCCTCCGTTAGGGTTAGGTCTCTCCTCCGCTAGGGTTAGGTCCCTCCCTCCGTTAGGCTAGGTTGCTCCTCTCCTCCGTTAGGGATAGGTCTCTCCTCTCCTCCGTTGGGTTAGGTCGCTCCTCTCCTCCGTTAGGTTAGGTCGCTCCTCTCTCCTCCGTTAGGCTTAGGTCTCTCCTCTCCTCCGTTAGGGTTAGGTCTCTCCTCTCCCCGTTAGGTTAGGCCCTCCTCTCCTCCGTTAGGTTAGGTCTCTCCTCTCCTCCGTTAGGCTAGGGTCTCTCCTCTCCTCCGTTAGGCTAGGCCTCTCCTCTCCTCCGTTAGGGGTTAGGTCGCTCTCTCCTCCGTTAGCGTTAGGTCTCCCTCTCCGTTAGCGTTAGGTTAGGCCTCTCCTCCGTTTAGCGTTAGGTTAGGTCTCTCCTCTGTTATGTTAGGGCGAGGTTGCTCCTCTCCTCTGTTAGGGTTAGGTCTCCTCCTCTCCCTCCGTTAGGGCTTGGCTCTCTTCTCCGTTAGGGTTAGGTCTCTCCTCTCCTCCGTTAGGTTAGGTCTCTCCTCC
Source organism: Oncorhynchus masou masou (assembly GCF_036934945.1). Lineage (NCBI taxonomy): Eukaryota > Metazoa > Chordata > Actinopteri > Salmoniformes > Salmonidae > Oncorhynchus > Oncorhynchus masou. The sequence goes on from NW_027009985.1 coordinate 2,274, forward strand.
TCCTGGGTTAGGTCAGTTAGGTTAGGTCTCTCCTCTCCTCCGTTAGGGTTAGGTCTCTCCCTCCGTTAGGGCTAGGTCTCTCCTCCCTCCGTTAGGGTTAGGTCTCTCCTCCCTCCGTAGGGTTCGGTCTCCTTCTCCGTTAGGCTAGGCCGCTCCTCTCCTCCGTTAGGCTAGGTCTCCCCCCTCCGTTAGCGTTAGGTTAGGCCTCTCCTCCGTTAGCGTTAGGGTTAGGGCTCCTCCCTCTGTTAGGCTAGGCGAGGTTGCTCCTCTCCTCCGTTAGGGTTAGGTCTCTCCTCCCCTCCGTTAGGGTTAGGTCTCTCCTCCTCCGTTAGGCTAGGTCTCTCCTCTCCTCCGTTAGGGCTAGGTCTCTCCTCCGTCGCTCCTTTAGGTTAGGTCTCTCCTCCGTTAGGGTTAGGTTGCTCCTCCGTTAGGGTTCGGTCTCTCCTCTCCTCCGTTAGGTTAGGTCTCTCCTCTCCTCCGTTGGGTTAGGTCTCTCCTCTCCTCCGTTGGGGTTAGGTCTCTCCTCTCCTCCGTTAGGGTTAGGTCTCTCCTCTACCTCGTTAGGGTTAGGTCTCTCCTCTACTCCGTTAGGGTTAGGTCTCTCCTCTCCTCCGTTAGGCTAGGTCTCTCCTCTCCTCCGTTAGGCTAGGTCTCTCCTCTCCTCCGTTAGGGTTAGGTCTCTCCTCCGTTAGCGTTAGGTCTCCTCCGTTAGCGTTAGGTTAGGCCTCTCCTCCGTTAGCGTTAGGTTAGGTCTCTCCTCCGTGAGGGTGAGGTCGCTCCCTCTCCTCTGTTATGTTAGGGCGAGGCTGCTCCTCTCCTCTGTTAGGCTAGGTCTCTCCTCTCCTCCGTTAGGGCTTGGTCTCTTCTCCGTTAGGGTTAGGTCTCTCCTCTCCTCCGTTAGGCTAGGTCGCCTCCTCCGTTAGGCTAGGGTTAGGTCCCTCCTCTCTCTCCGTTAGGCTAGGTCTCTCCTCCGTTAGGGTAGGCCTCTTCTCTCCTCCGTTAGGGTTAGGCCCTTCTCTCCTCCGTTAGGGTTAGGCCCTCCTCCGTTAGGGTTAGGTCCTCTCCTCCGTTAGGGTTAGGTCGCTCTCTCCTCCGTTAGGGTTCCCGGCCCTTCTCCGTTAGGGTTAGGCGCTCCTCTCCTCCGTTAGGGTTAGGTCTCTTCTCTCCTCCGTTAGGGTTAGGTCTCTCCTCTCCTCCGTTAGGCTAGGTCTCTCCTCCGTTAGGGTTAGGTCTCTTCTCTCCTCCGTTAGGTTAGGTCTCTCCTCCGTTAGGGTTAGGTCTCTCCTCCGTTAGGGTTAGGTCCCTCCTCCGTTAGGTTCGGTCTCTTCTCCGTTAGGCTAGGTCGCTCCTCTCCTCCGTTAGGGTTAGGTCTCTCCTCCGTTAGGGTTAGGTCTCTCCTCCTCTGTTAGGGGATAGGCCTCTCCTCTTTAGGTTAGGGCCTCTCCTCCGTTGGGCTAGGCCCTCTCCTCCGTTAGGGTTAGGTCTCTCCTCTCCTCCGTTAGGCTTAGGTCTCTCCTCTCCTCCGCAGGGTTAGGTCTCTCCTCTCCTCCGTTAGGCTAGGTCTCTCCTCTCTCCGTTGGGCTAGGTCTCTCCCTCTCCTCCGCTAGGCTAGGTCTCCCTCTCCTCCGTTAGGGTTAGGCCTCCTCTCCTCCGTTAGGGTTAGGTCTCTCCTCTCCTCCGTTAGGGTTAGGTCCTCCTCCGTCCGCGTAGGGCCCCCCTCCGTTAGCGTTAGGTTAGGCCTCTCCTCCGTCAGCGTTAGGTTAGGTCGCTCCTCCCTCTGTTATGTTAGGCGAGGTTGCTCCTCTCCTCTGTTAGGGTTAGGTCTCTCCTCTCCTCCGTTAGGGTTGGCCCTTCTCCGTTAGGGTAGGTCTCTCCTCTCCTCCGTTAGGCTTGGTCTCTCCTCTGTTAGGGTTAGGTTTGCTCCTCCGTTAGGGTTAGGCCCTCCTCCGTTAGGGTCTCTCTCCGTTAGGCTAGGTCTCTCCTCCCTCCGTTAGGGTTCGGTCTCTTCTCCTCCGTTAGGCTAGGCCGCTCCTCTCCTCCGTTAGGGTTAGGTCTCTCCTCCCTCCGTTAGGCTAGGTCTCCTCCGTTAGGGTTAGGTCTCCCTCTCCTCCGTTAGGCTTAGGTCTCCCTCTCCTCCGTTAGGGTTAGGTCTCTCCTCCGTTAGCGTTAGGGTCTCCCTCCGTTAGCGTTAGGTTAGGCCTCTCCTCCGTCCGTTAGGTTAGGTCTCCTCCTCTGTTATGTTAGGGCGAGGTTGCTCCTCTCCTCTGTTAGGGTTAGGTCTCTCCTCTCCTCCGTTAGGCTTGGTCTCTTCTCCGTTAGGGTTAGGTCTCTCCTCTCCTCCGCTAGGGTTAGGTCTCTCCTCCGTTAGGGTAGGTCTCTTCTCTCCTCCGTTAGGCTAGGTCTCTCCTCCGTTAGGGTTAGGTCTCTCCTCCGTTAGGGTTAGGTCTCTCCTCCGTTAGGGTTCGGTCTCTTCTCCGTTAGGGTTAGGTCGCTCCTCTCCTCCGTTAGCGTTAGATCTCCCTCTCCGTTAGCGTTAGGTTAGGCCTCTCCTCCGTCAGCGTTAGGTTAGGTCGCTCCTCTCCTCTGTTATGTTAGTTAGGGCGAGGTTGCTCCTCTCCTCTGTTAGGGTTAGGTCTCTCCTCCGTGAGGCTCCGGCTCCGTTAGGGCTTAGGTCTCTCCTCCTCCGTTAGGCTTAGGTCTCTCCTCTCCTCCGTTAGGCTAGGTCTCTCCTCTCCTCCGTTAGGGTTAGGTCTCTCCTCCGTTAGGGTTAGGTCTCTTCTCTCCTCCGTTAGGGTTAGGTCTCTCCTCTCCTCCGTTAGGGTTAGGTCTCTCCTCTCCTCCGTTGGGGTTAGGTCTCTCCTCTCCTCCGTTGGGGTTAGGTCTCTCCTCTCCTCCGTTAGGGTTAGGTCTCTCCTCTACTCCGTTAGGGTTAGGTCTCTCCTCTACTCCGTTAGGGTTAGGTCTCTCCTCTCCTCCGTTAGGGTTAGGTCTCTCCTCTCCTCCGTTAGGGTTAGGTCTCTCCTCTCCTCCGTTAGGGTTAGGTCTCTCCTCCGTTAGCGTTAGGTCTCCCCTCCGTTAGCGTTAGGTTAGGCCTCTCCTCCGTCAGCGTTAGGTTAGGTCTCTCCTCCGTGAGGGTGAGGTCGCTCCTCTCCTCTGTTATGTTAGGGCGAGGTTGCTCCTCTCCTCTGTTAGGGTTAGGTCTCTCCTCTCCTCCGTTAGGGTTTGGTCTCTTCTCCGTTAGGTTAGGTCTCTCCTCTCCTCCGTTAGGGTTAGGTCTCTCCTCCGTTAGGGTTAGGTCTCTTCTCTCCTCCGTTAGGGTTAGGTCTCTCCTCTCTCCTCCGTTAGGTTAGGTCTCCTCTCCTCCGTTAGGGTTAGGTCCTCCGTTAGGGTTAGGTCTCTCCTCCGTTAGGGTTAGGTCTCTCCTCCCGTTAGGGTTAGGTCTCTCCTCCGTTAGGGTTAGGTCTCTTCTCCGTTAGGGTTAGGTCGCCTCCTCTCCTCCGTTAGGGTTAGGTCTCTTCTCTCCTCCGTTAGGGTTAGGTCTCTCCTCTCCTCCGTTAGGGTTAGGTCTCTCCTCCGTTAGGGTTAGGTCTCTCCTCTCCTCCGTTAGGGTTAGGTCTCTCCTCCGTTAGGGTTAGGTCTCTCCTCCGTTAGGGTTAGGTCTCTCCTCCGTTAGGGTTCGGTCTCTTCTCCGTTAGGGTTAGGCTCGCCTCCTCTCCTCCCGTTAGGGTTAGGCTCTCTCCTCCGTTAGGGTTAGGTCTCTCCTCCGTTAGGGTAGGTCTCTCCTCCGTTAGGGTTAGGTCTCTCCTCCGTTAGGGTTAGGTCTCTCCTCTCCTCCGTTAGGGTTAGGTCTCTCCTCTCCTCCGTTAGGGTTAGGTCTCTCCTCTCCTCCGTTAGGGTTAGGCCTCTCCTCTCCTCCGTTAGGGTTAGGTCTCTCCTCTACTCCGTTAGGGTTAGGTCTCTCCTCTCCTCCGTTAGGGTTAGGTCTCTCCTCTCCTCCGTTAGGCTAGGTCTCTCCTCTCCTCCGTTAGGTTAGGTCTCTCCTCTCCTCCGTTAGGGTTAGGTCTCTCCTCCGTTAGCGTTAGGTCTCCCCTCCGTTAGCGTTAGGTTAGGCCTCTCCTCCGTCAGCGTTAGGTTAGGTCTCTCCTCTGTTATGTTAGGGCGAGGTTGCTCCTCTCCTCTGTTAGGGTTAGGTCTCTCCTCTCCTCCGTTAGGGTTTGGTCTCTTCTCCGTTAGGGTTAGGTCTCTCCTCTCCTCCGTTAGGGTTAGGTCTCTTCTCTCCTCCGTTAGGGTTAGGTCTCTCCTCCGTTAGGGTTAGGTCTCTCCTCCGTTAGGGTTCGGTCTCTTCTCCGTTAGGGTTAGGTCGCTCCTCTCCTCCGTTAGGGTTAGGTCTCTCCTCCCCTCCGTTAGGGTTAGGTCTCTCCTCCGTTAGGGTTAGGTCTCTCCTCCGTTAGGGTTAGGTCTCTCCTCCGTTAGGGTTAGGTCTCTCCTCCGTTAGGGTTAGGTCTCTCCTCCGTTAGGGTTAGGTCTCTCCTCCGTTAGGGTAGGTCTCTCCTCCGTTAGGGTTAGGTCTCTCCTCCGTTAGGGTTAGGTCTCTCCTCCGTTAGGGTTAGGTCTCCTCCTCCGTTAGGGTTAGGTCTCTCCTCCGTTAGGGTTAGGTCTCTCCTCCGTTAGGGTTAGGTCTCTCCTCCGTTAGGGTTAGGTCTCTCCTCTCTCCGTTAGGTTAGGTCTCTCCTCCGTTAGGGTTAGGTCTCTCCTCCGTTAGGGGTTAGGTCTCTCCTCCGTTAGGGTTAGGTCTCTCCTCTCCTCCGTTAGGGTTAGGTCTCTCCTCTCCTCCGTTAGGGTTAGGTCTCTCCTCCGTTAGCGTTAGGGTCTCCCCTCCGTTAGCGTTAGGTTAGGCCTCTCCTCCGTCAGCGTTAGGGTTAGGTCTCTCCTCTGTTATGTTAGGGCGAGGTTGCTCCTCTCCTCTGTTAGGGTTAGGTCTCTCCTCTCCTCCGTTAGGGTTTGGTCTCTTCTCCGTTAGGGTTAGGTCTCTCCTCTCCTCCGTTAGGGTTAGGTCTCTCCTCCGTTAGGGTTAGGTCTCTTCTCTCCTCCGTTAGGGTTAGGTCTCTCCTCCGTTAGGGTTAGGTCTCTCCTCCGTTAGGGTTAGGTCTCTCCTCCGTTAGGGTTCGGTCTCTTCTCCGTTAGGGTTAGGTCGCTCCTCTCCTCCGTTAGGGTTAGGTCTCTCCTCCCCTCCGTTAGGGTTAGGTCTCCTCCTCCGTTAGGGTTAGGTCTCTCCTCCGTTAGGGGATTAGGTCTCTCCTCCGTTAGGGTTAGGTCTCCTCTCCTCCGTTGGGGTTAGGCTCTCTCCTCCGTTAGGGTTAGGTCTCTCCTCCGTTAGGGTTAGGTCTCCTCTCCTCCGTTAGGGTTAGGTCTCCTCCTCCGTTAGGGTTAGGTCTCTCCTCCGTTAGGGTTAGGTCTCTCCTCCTCCTCCGTTAGGGTTAGGTCTCTCCTCCGTTAGGGTTAGGGTCTCTCTCCTCCGTTAGGGTTCGGGTCTCTTCTCCGTTAGGGTTAGGTCTCTCCTCTCCTCCGTTAGGGTTAGGTCTCTCCTCCGTTAGGGTTAGGTCTCTCCTCCGTTAGGGTTAGGTCTCTCCTCCGTTAGGGTTAGGTCTCTCCTCCGTTAGGGTTCGGTCTCTTCTCCGTTAGGGTTAGGTCTCTCCTCTCCTCCGTTAGGGTTAGGTCTCTCCTCCGTTAGGGTTAGGTCTCTCCTCCGTTAGGGTTAGGTCTCTCCTCCGTTAGGGTTAGGTCTCTCCTCCGTTAGGGTTAGGTCTCTCCTCCGTTAGGGTTAGGTCTCTTCTCTCCTCCGTTAGGTTAGGTCTCTTCTCTCCTCCGTTAGGGTTAGGTCTCTCCTCCCTCCGTAGGGTTAGGTCTCTCCTCCGTTAGGGTTAGGTCGCTCCTCCTCCGTTGGGTTAGGTCGCTCCTCTCCTCTGTTAGGGTTAGGTCTCTCCTCCCCTCCGTTAGGGTTAGGTCTCTCCTCTCCTTCGTTAGGGTTAGGTCTCTCCTCTCCTTCGTTAGGGTTAGGTCTCTCCTCTCCTCCGTTAGGGTTAGGTCTCTCCTCCGTTAGGGTTAGGTCTCTCCTCTCCTCCTTTAGGGTTAGGTCTCTCCTCCGTTAGGGTTAGGTCTCTCCCTCCGTTAGGGTTAGGTCTCTCCTCCGTTAGGGTTAGGTCTCTGCCCCGTTAGGGTTAGGTCTCTCCTCCCTCCGCCGTTAGGGTTAGGTCTCTCCTCCGTTAGGGTTAGGTCTCTCCTCCGTTAGGGTTAGGTCTCTCCTCCGTTAGGGTTAGGTCTCTTCTCTCCTCCGTTAGGGTTAGGTCTCTCCTCCGTTAGGGTTAGGTCTCCTCCGCCGTTAGGGTTAGGTCCTCTCCTCCGTTAGGGTTAGGTGTCTCCTCCGTTAGGGTTAGGTCCTCTCCTCCGTTAGGGTTAGGTCTCTCCTCCGTTAGGGTTCGGTCCCTCTTCCCCTCCGTTAGGGTAGGTCGCTCCTCTCCTCCGTTAGGGTTAGGTCTCTCCTCCGTTAGGGTTAGGTCTCTCCTCCCTCTAGGGTTAGGTCTCTCCTCCGTTAGGGTTAGGTCTCTCCTCCGTTAGGGTTAGGTCTCTCCTCCGTTAGGGTTAGGTCTCTTCTCCTCCGTTAGGGTTAGGTCTCTTCTCTCCTCCGTTAGGGTTAGGTCTCCTCCGTTAGGGTTAGGTCTCTCCTCCGTTAGGGTTAGGTCGCTCCTCTCCTCGTTAGGGGTTAGGTCGCTCCTCTCCTCTGTTAGGGTTAGGTCTCTCCTCCCCTCCGTTAGGGTTAGGTCTCTCCTCTCCTCCGTTAGGGTTAGGTCTCTCCTCTCCTCCGTTAGGGTTAGGTCTCTCCTCTCCTCCGTTAGGGTTAGGTCTCTCCTCCGTTAGGGTTCGGGTCTCTCCTCCTCCTTTAGGGTTAGGTCTCTCCTCCGTTAGGGTTAGGTTGCTCCTCTGTTAGGGTTAGGTCTCTCCTCTCCTCCGTTAGGGTTAGGTCTCTCCTCTCCTCCGTTAGGGTTAGGTCTCTCCTCTCCTCCGTTAGGGTTAGGTCTCTCCTCTCCTCCGTTAGGGTTAGGTCTCTCCTCTCCTCCGTTAGGGTTAGGTCTCTCCTCCGTTAGGGTTAGGTCTCTCCTCTCCTTAGGTCTCCGTTAGGGTTAGGTCTCTCCTCTACTCCGTTAGGGTTAGGTCTCTCCTCTCCTCCGTTAGGGGTTAGGTCTCTCCTCTCCTCCGTTGGGGTTAGGTCTCTCCTCTCCTCCGTTGGGGTTAGGTCTCTCCTCTCCTCCGTTGGGTTAGGTCTCCTCTCCTCCGTTAGGGTTAGGTCGCTCCTCTCCTCCGTTAGGGTTAGGTCTCTCCTCCGTTAGGGTTAGGTCTCTCTCCTCCGTTAGGGTTAGGTCCTCCTCCGTTAGGGTTAGGTCTCTCCTCCGTTAGGCTAGGTCTCTCCTCCGTTAGGGTTAGGTCTCTCCTCCGTTAGGGTTAGGTCTCTTCTCTCCTCCGTTAGGTTAGGTCTCTCCTCCCTCCGTTAGGGTTAGGTCTCTCCTCCGTTAGGGTTAGGTCTCTCCTCCGTTAGGGTTAGGTCTCTCCTCCGTTAGGTTAGGTCGCTCCTTCGTTAGGGTTAGGTCGCTCCTCTCCTCTGTTAGGGTTAGGTCTCTCCTCTCCTCCGTTAGGTTAGGTCTCTCCTCTGTTAGGGTTAGGTCTCTCCTCTCCTCCTCCATTAGGGTTAGGTCTCTCCTCTCCTCCCTCCTCCGTTAGGGTTAGGTCTCCTCCCTCTCCTCTCTCCTCCGTTGGGGTTAGGTCTCTCCTCTCCTCCGTTAGGGTTAGGTCTCTCCTCTCCTCCGTTAGGGTTAGGTCTCTCCTCTCCTCCGTTAGGGTTAGGTCTCTCCTCTCCTCCGTTAGGGTTAGGTCTCTCCTCTCCTCCGTTAGGGTTAGGTCTCTCCTCTCCTCCGTTAGGGTTAGGTCGCTCCTCTCCTCCGTTAGGTTAGGGTTAGGTCGCTCCTCTCCTCTGTTAGGGTTAGGTCGCTCCTCTCCTCTGTTAGGGTTAGGTCTCTCCTCTCCTCCGTTAGGGTTAGGTCTCTCCTCCGTTAGGGTTAGGTCTCTCCTCTCCTCTGTTAGGGTTAGGTCGCTCATCTCCTCTGTTAGGTTAGGGTTAGGTATCTCCTCCGTTAGGGTTAGGTCTCTCCTCTCCTCCGTTGGGGTTAGGTCTCTCCTCTCCTCCGTTGGGGTTAAGTCTCTCCTCTCCTCCATTGGGGTTAGGTCGCTCCTCTCCTCCGTTAGGGTTAGGTCGCTCCTCCGTTAGGGTTAGGTCGCTCCTCCGTTAGGGTTAGGTCGCTCCTCCGTTAGGGTTAGGTCGCTCCTCCGTTAGGGTTAGGTCGCTCCTCCGTTAGGGTTAGGTCGCTCCTCCGTTAGGGTTAGGTCGCTCCTCCGTTAGCGTTAGGTTAGGTCTCTCCTCCGTTAGCGTTAGGTTAGGTCTCTCCTCCGTTAGCGTTAGGTTTGGTCTCTCCTCCGTTAGCGTTAGGTTAGGTCTCTCCTCCGTTAGCGTTAGGTTAGGTCTCTCCTCCGTTAGCGTTAGATCTCCCCTCCGTTAGCGTTAGGTTAGGCCTCTCCTCCGTCAGCGTTAGGTTAGGTCGCTCCTCTCCTCTGTTATGTTAGGGCGAGGTTGCTCCTCTCCTCTGTTAGGGTTAGGTCTCTCCTCTCCTCTGTTAGGGTTAGGTCTCTCCTCTCCTCCGTTAGGGTTAGGTCTCTCCTCTCCTCCTTTAGGGTTAGGTCTCTCCTCCGTTAGGGTTAGGTTGCTCCTCCGTTAGGGTTCGGTCTCTCCTCTCCTCCGTTAGGGTTAGGTCTCTCCTCTCCTCCGTTGGGGTTAGGTCTCTCCTCTCCTCCGTTGGGGTTAGGTCTCTCCTCTCCTCCGTTAGGGTTAGGTCTCTCCTCTACTCCGTTAGGGTTAGGTCTCTCCTCTACTCCGTTAGGGTTAGGTCTCTCCTCTCCTCCGTTAGGGTTAGGTCTCTCCTCTCCTCCGTTAGGGTTAGGTCTCTCCTCTCCTCCGTTAGGGTTAGGTCTCTCCTCCGTTAGCGTTAGGTCTCCCCTCCGTTAGCGTTAGGTTAGGCCTCTCCTCCGTCAGCGTTAGGTTAGGTCTCTCCTCCGTGAGGGTGAGGTCGCTCCTCTCCTCTGTTATGTTAGGGCGAGGTTGCTCCTCTCCTCTGTTAGGGTTAGGTCTCTCCTCTCCTCCGTTAGGGTTTGGTCTCTTCTCCGTTAGGGTTAGGTCTCTCCTCTCCTCCGTTAGGTTAGGTCTCTCCTCCGTTAGGGTTAGGTCTCTTCTCTCCTCCGTTAGGGTTAGGTCTCTCCTCCGTTAGGGTTAGGTCTCTTCTCTCCTCCGTTAGGGTTAGGTCTCTTCTCTCCTCCGTTAGGGTTAGGTCTCTCCTCCGTTAGGGTTAGGTCTCTCCTCCGTTAGGGTTAGGTCTCTCCTCCGTTAGGGTTAGGTCTCTTCTCCGTTAGGGTTAGGTCGCTCCTCTCCTCCGTTAGGGTTAGGTCTCTTCTCTCCTCCGTTAGGGTTAGGTCTCTCCTCTCCTCCGTTAGGGTTAGGTCTCTCCTCCGTTAGGGTTAGGTCTCTTCTCTCCTCCGTTAGGGTTAGGTCTCTCCTCCGTTAGGGTTAGGTCTCTCCTCCGTTAGGGTTAGGTCTCTCCTCCGTTAGGGTTCGGTCTCTTCTCCGTTAGGGTTAGGTCGCTCCTCTCCTCCGTTAGGGTTAGGTCTCTCCTCCGTTAGGGTTAGGTCTCTCCTCCGTTAGGGTTAGGTCTCTCCTCCGTTAGGGTTCGGTCTCTCCTCCGTTAGGGTTAGGTCTCTCCTCTCCTCCGTTAGGGTTAGGTCTCTCCTCTCCTCCGTTAGGGTTAGGTCTCTCCTCTCCTCCGTTAGGGTTAGGTCTCTCCTCTCCTCCGTTAGGGTTAGGTCTCTCCTCTACCCGTTAGGGTTAGGTCTCTCCTCTCCTCCGTTAGGGTTAGGTCTCTCCTCTCCTCCGTTAGGGTTAGGTCTCTCCTCTCCTCCGTTAGGGTTAGGTCTCTCCTCTCCTCCGTTAGGGTTAGGTCTCTCTCCGTTAGCGTTAGGTCTCCCCTCCGTTAGCGTTAGGTTAGGCCTCTCCTCCGTCAGCGTTAGGTTAGGTCTCTCCTCTGTTATGTTAGGGCGAGGTTGCTCCTCTCCTCTGTTAGGTTAGGTCTCTCCTCTCCTCCGTTAGGGTTTGGTCTCTTCTCCGTTAGGGTTAGGTCTCTCCTCTCCTCCGTTAGGTTAGGTCTCTCTCCGTTAGGGTTAGGTCTCTTCTCTCCTCCGTTAGGGTTAGGTCTCTCCTCCGTTAGGGTTAGGTCTCTCCTCCGTTAGGGTTAGGTCTCTCCTCCGTTAGGGTTCGGTCTCTTCTCCGTTAGGGTTAGGGCCGCTCCTCTCCTCCGTTAGCGTTAGATCTCCCCTCCGTTAGCGTTAGGTTAGGCCTCTCCTCCGTCAGCGTTAGGTTAGGTCGCTCCTCTCCTCTGTTATGTTAGGGCGAGGTTGCTCCTCTCCTCTGTTAGGGTTAGGTCTCTCCTCCCCTCCGTTAGGGTTAGGTCTCCTCTCCTCCGTTAGGGTTAGGTCTCTCCTCTCCTCCGTTAGGGTTAGGTCTCTCCTCTCCTCCTTTAGGGTTAGGTCTCTCCTCCGTTAGGGTTAGGTTGCTCCTCCGTTAGGGTTCGGTCTCTCCTCTCCTCCGTTAGGGTTAGGTCTCTCCTCTCCTCCGTTGGGGTTAGGTCTCTCCTCTCCTCCGTTGGGGTTAGGTCTCTCCTCTCCTCCGTTAGGGTTAGGTCTCTCCTCTACTCCGTTAGGGTTAGGTCTCTCCTCTACTCCGTTAGGGTTAGGTCTCTCCTCTCCTCCGTTAGGGTTAGGTCTCTCCTCTCCTCCGTTAGGTTAGGTCTCTCCTCTCCTCCGTTAGGGTTAGGTCTCTCCTCCGTTAGCGTTAGGTCTCCCCTCCGTTAGCGTTAGGTTAGGCCTCTCCTCCGTCCGCGTTAGGTTAGGTCTCTCCTCCGTGAGGGTGAGGTCGCTCCTCTCCTCTGTTATGTTAGGGCGAGGTTGCTCCTCTCCTCTGTTAGGGTTAGGTCTCTCCTCTCCTCCGTTAGGGTTTGGTCTCTTCTCCGTTAGGGTTAGGTCTCTCCTCTCCTCCGTTAGGGTTAGGTCTCTCCTCCGTTAGGGTTAGGTCTCTTCTCTCCTCCGTTAGGGTTAGGTCTCCTCCGTTAGGGTTAGGTCTCTTCTCTCCTCCGTTAGGGTTAGGTCTCTTCTCTCCTCCGTTAGGGTTAGGTCTCTCCTCCGTTAGGGTTAGGTCTCTCCTCCGTTAGGGTTAGGTCCTCCTCCGTTAGGGTTCGGTCTCTTCTCCGTTAGGGTTAGGTCGCTCCTCTCCTCCGTTAGGGTTAGGTCTCTTCTCTCCTCCGTTAGGGTTAGGTCTCTCCTCTCCTCCGTTAGGGTTAGGTCTCTCCTCCGTTAGGGTTAGGTCTCTTCTCCTCCGTTAGGGTTAGGTCTCTCCTCCGTTAGGGTTAGGTCTCTCCTCCGTTAGGGTTAGGTCTCTCCTCCGTTAGGGTTCGGTCTCTTCTCCGTTAGGGTTAGGTCGCTCCTCTCCTCCGTTAGGGTTAGGTCTCTCCTCCGTTGGGGTTAGGTCTCTCCTCCGTTAGGGTTAGGTCTCTCCTCCGTTAGGGTTCGGTCCCTCCTCCGTTAGGGTTAGGTCTCTCCTCTCCTCCGTTAGGGTTAGGTCTCTCCTCTCCTCCGTTAGGGTTAGGTCTCTCCTCTCCTCCGTTAGGCTAGGTCTCTCCTCTCCTCCGTTAGGGTTAGGTCTCTCCTCTACTCCGTTAGGGTTAGGTCTCTCCTCTCCTCCGTTAGGGTTAGGTCTCTCCTCTCCTCCGTTAGGTTAGGTCTCTCCTCTCCTCCGTTAGGGTTAGGTCTCTCCTCTCCTCCGTTAGGGGTTAGGTCTCTCCTCCGTTAGCGTTAGGTCTCCCCTCCGTTAGCGTTAGGTTAGGCCTCTCCTCCGTCAGCGTTAGGTTAGGTCTCTCCTCTGTTATGTTAGGGCGAGGTTGCTCCTCTCCTCTGTTAGGGTTAGGTCTCTCCTCTCCTCCGTTAGGGTTTGGTCTCTTCTCCGTTAGGGTTAGGTCTCTCCTCTCCTCCGTTAGGGTTAGGTCTCTTCTCTCCTCCGTTAGGGTTAGGTCTCTCCTCCGTTAGGGTTAGGTCTCTCCTCCGTTAGGGTTAGGTCTCTCCTCCGTTAGGGTTCGGTCTCTTCTCCGTTAGGGTTAGGTCGCTCCTCTCCTCCGTTAGGGTTAGGTCTCTCCTCCCCTCCGTTAGGGTTAGGTCTCTCCTCCGTTAGGGTTAGGTCTCTCCTCTCCTCCGTTAGGGTTAGGTCTCTCCTCTCCTCCGTTAGGGTTAGGTCTCTCCTCCGTTAGCGTTAGGTCTCCCCTCCGTTAGCGTTAGGTTAGGCCTCTCCTCCGTCAGCGTTAGGTTAGGTCTCTCCTCTGTTATGTTAGGGCGAGGTTGCTCCTCTCCTCTGTTAGGGTTAGGTCTCTCCTCTCCTCCGTTAGGGTTCGGTCTCTTCTCCGTTAGGGTTAGGTCTCTCCTCTCCTCCGTTAGGGTTAGGTCTCTCCTCCGTTAGGGTTAGGTCTCTCCTCCGTTAGGGTTAGGTCTCTCCTCCGTTAGGGTTAGGTCTCTCCTCCGTTAGGGTTAGGTCTCTCCTCCGTTAGGGTTCCGGTCTCTTCTCCGTTAGGGTTAGGCCGCTCCTCTCCTCCGTTAGCGTTAGATCTCCCTCCGTTAGCGTTAGGTTAGGCCTCTCCTCCGTCAGCGTTAGGTTAGGTCGCTCCTCTCCTCTGTTATGTTAGGGCGAGGTTGCTCCTCTCCTCTGTTAGGGTTAGGTCTCTCCTCCCCTCCGTTAGGGTTAGGTCTCTCCTCTCCTCCGTTAGGGTTAGGTCTCTCCTCTCCTCCGTTAGGGTTAGGTCTCTCCTCTCCTCCTTTAGGGTTAGGTCTCTCCTCCGTTAGGGTTAGGTTGCTCCTCCGTTAGGGTTCGGTCTCTCCTCTCCTCCGTTAGGGTTAGGTCTCTCCTCTCCTCCGTTGGGGTTAGGTCTCTCCTCTCCTCCGTTGGGGTTAGGTCTCTCCTCTCCTCCGTTAGGGTTAGGTCTCTCCTCTACTCCGTTAGGGTTAGGTCTCTCCTCTACTCCGTTAGGGTTAGGTCTCTCCTCTCCTCCGTTAGGGTTAGGTCTCTCCTCTCCTCCGTTAGGGTTAGGTCTCTCCTCTCCTCCGTTAGGGTTAGGTCTCTCCTCCGTTAGCGTTAGGTCTCCCCTCCGTTAGCGTTAGGTTAGGCCTCTCCTCCGTCAGCGTTAGGTTAGGTCTCTCCTCCGTGAGGGTGAGGTCGCTCCTCTCCTCTGTTATGTTAGGGCGAGGTTGCTCCTCTCCTCTGTTAGGGTTAGGTCTCTCCTCTCCTCCGTTAGGGTTTGGTCTCTTCTCCGTTAGGGTTAGGTCTCTCCTCTCCTCCGTTAGGGTTAGGTCTCTCCTCCGTTAGGGTTAGGTCTCTTCTCTCCTCCGTTAGGGTTAGGTCTCTCCTCTCCTCCGTTAGGGTTAGGTCTCTCCTCTCCTCCGTTGGGGTTAGGTCTCTCCTCTCCTCCGTTGGGGTTAGGTCTCTCCCTCCGTTAGGGTTAGGTCTCTCCTCCGTTGGGGTTAGGTCTCTCCTCCGTTAGGGTCTCCTCCGTTAGGGTTAGGTCGCTCCTCTCCTCCGTTAGGGTTAGGTCTCTTCTCTCCTCCGTTAGGGTTAGGTCTCTCCTCTCCTCCGTTAGGGTTAGGTCTCTCCTCCGTTAGGGGTCTCTCCTCCGTTAGGGTTAGGTCTCTCCTCCGTTAGGGTTAGGTCTCTCCTCCGTTAGGGTTAGGTCTCTCCTCCGTTAGGGTTCGGTCTCCTTCTCCGTTAGGGTTAGGTTAGCTCCTCTCCTCCGTAGGGTTAGGTCTCTCCTCCGTTAGGTCGCTCCTCTCCTCCGTTAGGGTTAGGTCTCCTCCGTTAGGGTTCTCCTCCTCCGTTAGGGTTAGGTCTCTCCTCTCCTCCGTTAGGGTTAGGTCTCTCCTCTCCTCCGTTAGGGTTAGGTCTCTCCTCTCCTCCGTTAGGGTTAGGTCTCTCCTCTCCTCCGTTAGGGTTAGGTCTCTCCTCTCCTCCGTTAGGGTTAGGTCTCTCCTCTCCTCCGTTAGGGTTAGGTCTCTCCTCTCCTCCGTTAGGGTTAGGTCTCTCCTCTCCTCCGTTAGGGTTAGGTCTCTCCTCTCCTCCGTTAGGGTTAGGTCTCTCCTCCGTTAGCGGTTAGGTCTCCCCTCCGTTAGCGTTAGGTTAGCCTCTCCTCCGTTGGCGTTAGGTTAGGTCTCTCCTCTGTTATGTTAGGGCGAGGTTGCTCCTCTCCTCTGTTAGGGTTAGGTCTCTCCTCTCCTCCGTTAGGGTTTGGTCTCTTCTCCGTTAGGGTTAGGTCTCTCCTCTCCTCCGTTAGGGTTAGGTCTCTTCTCTCCTCCGTTAGGGGTTAGGTCTCTCCTCCGTTAGGGTTAGGTCTCTCCTCCGTTAGGGTTAGGTCTCTCCTCCGTTAGGGTTCGGTCTCTTCTCCGTTAGGGTTAGGTCGCTCCTCTCCTCCGTTAGGGTTAGGTCTCTCCTCCCCTCCGTTAGGGTAAGGTCTCTCCTCCGTTAGGCTAGGTCTCTCCTCCGTTAGGGTTAGGTCTCTCCTCCGTTAGGGTTAGGTCTCTCCTCCGTTAGGGGTTAGGTCTCTCCTCCGTTAGGGTTAGGTCTCTCCTCCGTTGGGGTTAGGTCTCTCCTCCGTTAGGGTTAGGTCTCTCCTCCGTTAGGGTTAGGTCTCTCCTCCGTTAGGGTTAGGTCTCTCCTCCGTTAGGGTTCGGTCTCTTCTCCGTTAGGGTTAGGTCTCTCCTCTCCTCCGTTAGGGTTAGGTCTCTCCTCCGTTAGGGTTAGGTCTCTCCTCCGTTAGGGTTAGGTCTCTCCTCCGTTAGGGTTAGGTCTCTCCTCTCCTCCGTTAGGGTTAGGTCTCTCCTCTCCTCCGTTAGGGTTAGGTCTCTCCTCCGTTAGCGTTAGGTCTCCCTCCGTTAGCGTTAGGTTAGGCCTCTCCTCCGTCAGCGTTAGGTTAGGTCTCTCCTCTGTTATGTTAGGGTTAGGTTTCTCCTCTCCTCTGTTAGGGTTAGGTCTCTCCTCTCCTCCGTTAGGGTTTGGTCTCTTCTCCGTTAGGGTTAGGTCTCTCCTCTCCTCCGTTAGGGTTAGGTCTCTCCTCCGTTAGGGTTAGGTCTCTTCTCTCCTCCGTTAGGGTTAGGTCTCTCCTCCGTTAGGGTTAGGTCTCTCCTCCGTTAGGGTTAGGTCTCTCCTCCGTTAGGGTTCGGTCTCTTCTCCGTTAGGGTTAGGTCGCTCCTCTCCTCCGTTAGGGTTAGGTCTCTCCTCCCCTCCGTTAGGTTAGGTCTCTCTCCGTTAGGGTTAGGTCTCTCCTCCGTTAGGGTTAGGTCTCTCTCCTCCGTTAGGGTTAGGTCTCTCCTCCGTTCGGGTTAGGTCTCTCCTCCGTTAGGGTTAGGTCTCTCCTCCGTTAGGGTTAGGTCTCTCCTCCGTTAGGGTTAGGTCTCTCCTCCGTTAGGGTTAGGTCTCTCCTCCGTTAGGGTTAGGTCTCTCCTCCGTTAGGGTTAGGTCTCCTCCGTTAGGGTTAGGTCTCTCCTCCGTTAGGGTTCGGTCTCTTCTCCGTTAGGGTTAGGTCTCTCCTCTCCTCCGTTAGGGTTAGGTCTCTCCTCCGTTAGGGTTAGGTCTCTCCTCCGTTAGGGTTAGGTCTCTCCTCCGTTAGGGTTAGGTCTCTCCTCCGTTAGGGTTCGGTCTCTTCTCCGTTAGGCTAGGTCTCTCCTCCTCCGTTAGGGTTAGGTCTCTCCTCCGTTAGGGTTAGGTCTCTCCTCCGTTAGGGTTAGGTCTCTCCTCCGTTAGGGTTAGGTCTCTCCTCCGTTAGGGTTAGGTCTCTCCTCCGTTAGGGTTAGGTCTCTTCTCTCCTCCGTTAGGGTTAGGTCTCTTCTCTCCTCCGTTAGGGTTAGGTCTCTCCTCCGTTAGGGTTAGGTCTCTCCTCCGTTAGGGTTAGGTCGCTCCTTCGTTAGGGTTAGGTCGCTCCTCTCCTCTGTTAGGGTTAGGTCTCTCCTCCCCTCCGTTAGGGTTAGGTCTCTCCTCTCCTTCGTTAGGGTTAGGTCTCTCCTCTCCTTCGTTAGGGTTAGGTCTCTCCTCTCCTCCGTTAGGGTTAGGTCTCTCCTCCGTTAGGGTTCGGGTCTCTCCTCTCCTCCTTTAGGGTTAGGTCTCTCCTCCGTTAGGGTTAGGTCTCTCCTCCGTTAGGGTTAGGTCTCTCCTCCGTTAGGGTTAGGTCTCTGCTCCGTTAGGGTTAGGTCTCTCCTCCGTTAGGGTTAGGACTCTCCTCCGTTAGGGTTAGGTCTCTCCTCCGTTAGGGTTAGGTCTCTCCTCCGTTAGGGTTAGGTCTCTTCTCTCCTCCGTTAGGGTTAGGTCTCTCCTCCGTTAGGGTTAGGTCTCTCCTCCGTTAGGGTTAGGTCTCTCCTCCGTTAGGGTTAGGTGTCTCCTCCGTTAGGGTTAGGTCTCTCCTCCGTTAGGGTTAGGTCTCTCCTCCGTTAGGGTTCGGTCTCTTCTCCGTTAGGGTTAGGTCGCTCCTCTCCTCCGTTAGGGTTAGGTCTCTCCTCCGTTAGGGTTAGGTCTCTCCTCCCTTAGGGTTAGGTCTCTCCTCCGTTAGGGTTAGGTCTCTCCTCCGTTAGGGTTAGGTCTCTCCTCCGTTAGGGTTAGGTCTCTTCTCTCCTCCGTTAGGGTTAGGTCTCTTCTCTCCTCCGTTAGGGTTAGGTCTCTCCTCCGTTAGGGTTAGGTCTCTCCTCCGTTAGGGTTAGGTCGCTCCTTCGTTAGGGTTAGGTCGCTCCTCTCCTCTGTTAGGGTTAGGTCTCTCCTCCCCTCCGTTAGGGTTAGGTCTCTCCTCTCCTTCGTTAGGGTTAGGTCTCTCCTCTCCTTCGTTAGGTTAGGTCTCTCCTCTCCTCCGTTAGGGTTAGGTCTCTCCTCCGTTAGGGTTCGGTCTCTCCTCTCCTCCTTTAGGGTTAGGTCTCTCCTCCGTTAGGGTTAGGTTGCTCCTCTGTTAGGGTTAGGTCCTCCTCTCCTCCGTTAGGGTTAGGTCTCTCCTCTCCTCCGTTAGGGTTAGGTCTCTCCTCTCCTCCGTTAGGGTTAGGTCTCTCCTCTCCCTCCGTTAGGGTAGGTCTCTCCTCTCCTCCGTTAGGGTTAGGTCTCTCCTCTCCTCCGTTAGGGTTAGGTCTCTCCTCTACTCCGTTAGGGTTAGGTCTCTCCTCTACTCCGTTAGGGTTAGGTCTCTCCTCTCCTCCGTTAGGCTTAGGTCTCTCCTCTCCTCCGTTAGGGTTAGGTCTCTCCTCTCCTCCGTTAGGGTTAGGTCTCTCCTCTCCTCCGTTAGGGTTAGGTCTCTCCTCCGTTAGGGTTAGGTCCTTCGTTAGCTCCTCTCCTCCGTTAGGGGTTAGGTCTCTCCTCCGTTAGGGTTAGGTCTCTCCTCCGTTAGGTTAGGTCACTCCTCCGTTAGGGTTAGGTCTCTCCTCCGTTAGGGTTAGGTCTCTCCTCCGTTAGGGTTAGGTCTCTCCTCCGTTAGGGTTAGGTCTCTTCTCTCCTCCGTTAGAGTTAGGTCTCTCCTCCGTTAGGGTTAGGTCTCTCCTCCGTTAGGGTTAGGTCTCTCCTCCGTTAGGGTTAGGTCTCTCCTCCGTTAGGTTAGGTCGCTCCTTCGTTAGGGTTAGGTCGCTCCTCTCCTCTGTTAGGGTTAGGTCTCTCCTCCCCTCCGTTAGGGTTAGGTCTCTCCTCTGTTAGGGTTAGGTCTCTCCTCTCCTCCCCTCCATTAGGGTTAGGTCTCTCCTCTCCTCCCCTCCGTTAGGGTTAGGTCTCTCCTCTCCTCTCTTCCGTTAGGGTTAGGTCTCTCCTCTCTTCCGGTAGGGTTAGGTCTCTCCTCTCCTCTCCTCCGTTAGGGTTAGGTCTCTCCTCTCCTCCGTTAGGGTTAGGTCTCTCCTCTCCTCCGTTAGGGTTAGGTCTCTCCTCTCCTCCGTTAGGGTTAGGTCTCTCCTCTCCTCCGTTAGGGTTAGGTCTCTCCTCTCCTCCGTTAGGGTTAGGTCTCTCCTCTCCTCCGTTAGGGTTATGCTGGTCTCTCCTCTCCTCCGTTAGGGTTATGCTGGTCTCTCCTCTCCTCTATTTCATCTACTAAACAAAAACAATAACTATGTGCTGGGGTGAACAGTGGCACTGTTTCCCCTTATGCAGCTTTAAAGGCAATGTTCCCAGGTTTGACAAATACCCATTCATGGTAAACATTGCATATGTTGTCTCAATCGGAAATTACCTTGATAAGCCGCAATGCCTATAACCCGCAATCAGATTGAATAGAGCCCTTAGTGTTGTCGTACACACCTGCCTAGTTCATTAAAAAGTGTCTAATCCAACCTGTCATGTGATTTTGCAGCTGCAAGCTGAATGAACATTACGTCAACACATCCGACTTTCTGGACGCCATCAGGACCAACCTGGACAAGGCTCTGGGCAAGTGAAGAGGAGGACAACACCACCACCACAAAACAAACTAACACTAGCTTAGATTAGATCTGTGTTGCTGCCATGTTGTGGTGTCTCTCTGTAGTGTTGTGGTGTCTCTCTTTATGTAGTGTTGTGGTGTCTCTCTGTAGTGTTGTGGTGTCTCTCTTTATGTAGTGTTGTGGTGTCTCTCTTTATGTAGTGTTGTGGTGTCTCTTTATGTAGTGTTGTGGTGTCTCTCTTTATGTAGTGTTGTGGTGTCTCTTTATGTCGTGTTGTGGTGTCTCTCTGTAGTGTTGTGGTGTCTCTATGTAGTGTTGTGGTGTCTCCATGTAGTGTTGTGGTGTCTCGGTTTGTTCTTAATTGACTTGCTTTTAAAATATATATTTTTTTAAATTACCTTAACCCTAGTACAAAACAGACAACTTTGAAATAATCAAAAAATTGCATCCGTACGAGTTTTTGACCTTGTTTATGTAGCGTTAACCTAACTTGTTTTGACCCCAATATTTCAATTTGCTGTGTATCCTGTTTGAAGGGAACACGTTTGATATTTTCCTGACAGTTTGTGCTATGGACTATTTGTGCCAATCAGATGTGTTACTAATAGTGTGTTTGTCTGCCTTCCCATTGACAGGGGAGACTTGTCAAATCATTTTATTTTCTTGTCTGTGGTCCAATACATTCTGGATTCATATGATTAATAACCTATTATTCATATAATGAGATCAATACCAGGGATCAATTTAAAACAACCATTTCAATTAAGCGTAGATTACTCTTGAATGTTGTATAAAAAAAATCTAAATAATTCTCAATAAATGCAGTATGTACAGTCATCAGTTTCCATGTAAAGACTTCTACACTGTAGACTACCGACACCGACGTCTCCACGCTGTACTGATGTCTCAAATCAAAGACTTCTACACTGTAGACTGCCGACACCGACGTCTCCACGCTGTACTGATGTCTCAAATCAAAGACTTCTACACTGTAGACTGCCGACACCGACGTCTCCACGCTGTACTGATGTCTCAAATCAAAGACTTCTACACTGTAGACTACCGACACCGACGTCTCCACGCTGTACTGATGTCTCAAATCAAAGACTTCTACACTGTAGACTGCCGACACCGACGTCTCCACGCTGTACTGATGTCTCAAATCAAAGACTTCTACACTGTAGACTGCCGACACCGACGTCTCCACGCTGTACTGATGTCTCAAATCAAAGACTTCTACACTGTAGACTACCGACACCGACGTCTCCACGCTGTACTGATGTCTCAAATCAAAGACTTCTACACTGTAGACTACCGACACCGACGTCTCCACGCTGTACTGATGTCTCAAATCAAAGACTTCTACACTGTAGGCTGCTGACAACGACGTCTCCACGCTGTACTGACGTCTCCACTGTAGGCTGCTGACGTCTCCACTGTAGGCTGCTGACGTCTCCACTGTAGGCTGCTGACGTCTCCACTGTAGGCTGCTGACGTCTCCACTGTAGGCTGCTGACGTCTCCACTGTAGGCTGCTGACATCTCCACTGTAGGCTGCTGACGTCTCCACTGTAGGCTGCTGACGTCGCTACGCTGTACTGACGTCTCAAATCAAATTGTATTCGCCGAATACAACAGGTGTAGACCTTAGTGAAGTGCTTACTTACAAGCCCCTAACCAACAATGCAGTTTAAAAAATATGAATAACAATAAGAAATAACAGGAACCAGTAATTAAAGAGCATCAGTAAAATAACAATAGCGAGACTATATACAGGTAGTACCGGTAAAGAGTCAGTGTGCGGAGGCACCGGTTAGTCGAGGTAATATGTTCATGTAGGTAGAGTTATTAAAGTGACTATGCATAGATAATATCAGAGTACCAGCAACGTGAAAGGGGTGAGGGGGAATGCAAATAGTTTGGGTAGCCATTTGATTAGCTGTTCAGGAGTCTTATGGCTTGGGGGTAGAAGCTGTTAAGAAACCTCTTGAACCTAGACTTGGCGCTCTGGTACCACTTGCCGTGCGGTTGCAGAGAGAACAGTCTATGACTGAGGTGGCTGGAGTCTTTGACAATTGTTAGGGCCTTCCACTGACACTGCCAAACATGTTGGTATTACAGACTCGGACAGGGAGAGGTTGAAAATGTCAGTGAAGACACTTGCCGGACAGCGCATGCTCGCAGTACGCGTCCTGACAATCCATCTGGCCCTGCGGCCTTGTGAAAGTTGACCTGTTTAAAGATTTTACTCACATCAGCTACGGAGAGCATGATCACACAGTCGTCTGGAACAGCTGGTGCTCTCATGCATGTTATTTTTTTCCACCTTTATTTAACCAGGTAGGCCAGTTGAGAACATGTTCTCATTTACAACTGCGACCTGGCCAAGATAAAGCAAAGCAGTGCGACAAAAACAACACAGACTTGCACATAAACAAACGTACAGTCAATAACACAATAGAAAAATCTATGTACAGTGTGTGCAAATGTAGAAGAGTACGGAGGTAAGGCAACAAATAGGCCATAGAGGCAAAATAAAAACAATTTAGCATTAATACTGGAGTGATAGATGTGCAGATGATGATGTGCAAATAGATACTGGGGTGCAAAAGAGCAAGAGGATAAATTTACATTTTACATTTAAGTCATTTAGCAGACGCTCTTACTATATGGGGGTAGTTGGGTGTGCTATTTACAGATTGGCTGTGTACAGGTACAGTGATCGGCAAGCTGCTCTGACAGCTGAAGCTTAAAGTTAGAGAGGGAGATGTAAGACTCCAGCTTCAGTGATTTTTGAAATTCGCTCCAGTCATTGGCAGCAGAGAACTGGAAGGAAAGGCAGCCAAAGGAGGAATAGGCTTTGGGGATGACCAGTGAAATATACCTGCTGGAGCGTGTGCTACGGGTGGGTGTGGCTATGGTGACCAGTGAGCTGAGATAAGGTGGAGCTTTACCTAGCATAGACTTATAGATGACCTGGAGCCAGTGGGTTTGGCGACGAATATGTAGTGAGGGCCAGCCAACGAGAGCATACAGGTCGCAGTGGGTGGTGGTGAATGGGGATTTGGTGACCAAACAGATGGCACTGTGATAGACTGCATCCAGTTTGCTGAGTAGAGTGTTGGAGGCTATTTTATAAAATTACATCACCAGAGTCAATGATCGGCAGGATAGTCAGTTTTACGAGGGTATGTTCGGCAGCATGAGTTTAGGAGGCTTTGTTGCGAAATAGGAAGCCGATTCTAGATTTAATTTTGGATTGGAGATTCTTCATGTGAGTCTGGAAGGAGAGTTTACAGTCTAACCAGACACCTAGGTATGTGTAGTTGTCCACATATTCTAAGTCAGAACCGTCCGAAGTAGTGATGCTAGTCGGGCGGGAGGGTGAGAGCAGCAATCGGTTGAAGAGCATGCACTTAGTTTTACTTGCATTTAAAAGCAGTTGGAGGCCCTGGAAGGAGTGCTGTATGGCATTGAAGCTCGTTTGGAGGTTTGTTAGCACAGTGTCCAAAGAAGGGCCAGATGTATACAGAATGGTGTCGTCTCACCAGCAGCAAGAGTGACATCATTGATATATACAGAGAAAAGAGTCGGCCCAAGAACTGAACCCTGTGGCACCCCCATAGGGACTGCCAGAGGTCCGGACAACAGGCCCTCCGATTTGACACACTGAACTCTATCTGAGAAGTAGTTGGTGAACCAGGCGAGGCCGTCATTTGAGAAACCAAGGCTATTGAGTCTGCCGATAAGAATGCAGTGATTGACAGAATCGAAAGCCTTGGCCAGGTCGATGAAGACGGCTGCACTGTACTGTCTTTTATCGTTGGTGATAATGATATCGTTTAGGACCTTGAGCGTGGCTGAGGTGCACCCTTGACCAGCTCGGAAACCAGATTGCATAGTGGAGAAGGTACGGTGATCTGTTTGTTAACCTGGCTTTCGAAATATTTTAGAATGATTTTATTTGTCTCGAAGAGAGCGTAGAAGTAGTTTAGCTCATCTGGTAGGCTCGTGTCACTGGGCAGCTCTTGGCTGTGCTTCCCTTTGTAGTCTGTAATGGTTTGCAAGCCCTGCCACATCCGACAAGCGTCAGAGCCGGTGTAGTACGGTTCGATCTTAGTCCTGTATTTACACTTTGCCTGTTTAATGGTTCGTCAGGGATTTTGGAATTTCTTATAAGCTTCAGGATTAGAGTCCTGCTACTTGAAAGCGGCAGCTATAGCCTTTAGCTCAGTGTGGATGTTGCCTGTAATCCATGGCTTCTGGTTGGGATATGTATGTATGTATGTATGGTCACTGTCTCTACGCTGTGCTCACGTCTTTACGCTGTAGGACACTGACAGCAATGAGCATCTCAGGGAGGGATGGCAGCGCTCCTTAACACCTTTGGACTCCACACTGTGGTGTTCACACTACACCAAGTTTCATTTGAATATTTCTTGGTGGCTATTCAAGTTTTTTATTTAACTATTTATCAAATGGACAGAGGCGGCTGATCTTCCAGCCCAGGGAAGGTAAAGGTGAAATTCCTCTGACGTCCGGGAGTCACTGTACCACTTAATGGAGGGCCACAGATTCTTTCACAGGCAAGATTCAGAAAGCTGTTCCTACTGTGTTGTCTGTACAGCAGGTGGCGACATGGAGGCACAAGTAGATTCCAACTGAAACATGACATCACAGGCTGGGCTAAACAATTCCAGGGTTAGAATTCGGGTTAGAAAGACATGATTAGACTACAGAAGCAGTTGGACCCTTTGACTGTATGATATGGGAGCACAATAGGGTTATATACTGTACTAACTTACAAGGTTGAAACATACTGTCTAGTCATTACAACAAACGTTCAGTTTGAGGAATTACAGAATGCAGACAGATTAAAACAAGACTGAAAAACAGAAACCAAAGAACCTTTATTAAATAGTAATGTGAGGTTTCAGTTGGATTTTAATCATTCCAAAAACAACTATACCAGGGTTTTAGTTTTAGTGTGAATCAAGGCTCCCTGCATAGTAGAATGGGGGGGCAGGTGTTCCCCAAAACAGAACCAGAGAGAGGGTGAATTAGTTTTAACTCGGCCAGTGCTGCGGGACACTTTAGGACCAATGGAATGGTCTAAAAAATGTGCCCGGGCCAGTTATTGACCACTGTTTGATGTTACAGAGTCCTGCTTGTATTGACCACTATGTGTAGTTAAAAGTCTTGCTTGTACCATCTCAGGTAGCCCGGTCCAGATCTGGTCGTACCGTCTCAGGCAGCCCGGTCCAGATCTGGTCGTACCGCCTCAGGCAGCCCGGTCCAGATCTGGTCGTACCGTCTCAGGCAGCCCGGTCCAGATCTGGTCGTACCGTCTCAGGCAGCCCGGTCCAGATCTGGTCGTACCGTCTCAGGCAGCCCGGTCCAGATCTGGTCGTACCGTCTCAGGCAGCCCGGCCCAGATCTGGTCGTACCTTCTCAGGCAGCCCGGCCCAGATCTGGTCGTACCGTCTCAGGCGGCAGCCCGGTCCAGATCTGGTCGTACCGTCTCAGGCGGCAGCCCGGTCCAGATCTGGTCGTACCGTCTCAGGCAGCCCGGTCCAGATCTGGTCGTACCGTCTCAGGCAGCCCGGTCCAGATCTGGTCGTACCGTCTCAGGCAGCCCGGTCCAGATCTGGTCGTACCGTCTCAGGCGGCAGCCCGGTCCAGATCTGGTCGTACCGTCTCAGGCGGCAGCCCGGTCCAGATCTGGTCGTACCGTCTCAGGCAGCCCGGTCCAGATCTGGTCGTACCGTCTCAGGCGGCCCGGTCCAGATCTGGTCGTACCGTCTCAGGCAGCCCGGTCCAGATCTGGTCGTACCGTCTCAGGCAGCCCGGTCCAGATCTGGTCGTACCGTCTCAGGCAGCCCGGTCCAGATCTGGTCGTACCGTCTCAGGCAGCCCGGTCCAGATCTGGTCTGAATGTCAAGCTAAACCAAGTGAAACAAGGTGGGGAAAAGGTTTGTTTGTAGAGTAAGGAGACAGTACTGTAAGTGGTTACACATCAGCAACATGTTGTAGTATTAGCCATTAGAAACAGCAGACAGCAGTCACTTTGGGAAGTATAGACCTGACTTCAGATCAGCTCATAGAAGACTGTTCCTGTGCTCCTCCATGCTGCAGAACAGACATGTTGTGAAGATCATTCAAACATGTTATGTATCAATGTCTAATAGAAAGTACCTCTCAACTCTTTCCAGATTTTGTTGTTTTACAAAGTGGGATTAAAATTGATTTAATTGTCAACGATCTACACAAAATAATCCGTCACAGTGGAAGAAAAATTCTAACATCTGTAAAAAAGAAAGAAAAATAAAACACTAATATATTGTGATTAGATAAGTATTCAACCCCCTGAGTCAATACATGTTAGAATCACCTTTGGCAATGATTACACCTGTGTCTTTCTGGGTAAGTCTCTAAGAGCTTTTTAATTCTTCAAGCTCTGTCAAGTTGGTTGTTGATCATTGCTAGACTGCCATTTTAAGGTCTTGCCATAGATTTTCAAGTAGTTTTAAGTAAAAACTGTAACTAGGCCACACAGGAACATTCAATGTCATCTTGGTAAGCAACTCAAATGTATACTGAACAAAAATGGATAAGTGTTGATCCCATGTTTAATGAGCTGAAATAAAATATCCCAGAAATGTTTCATACACACAAAAAGCTTATTTCACTCAAATGTTGTGCACTAATTTGTTGACATCCATTAGTGAGCATTTATCCTTTGCCAAGATAATCCATCCACCTGACAGGTGTGACAAATCAAGAAGCTGATTAAACAGCATGACCATTACACAGGTACCCCTTGTGCTGGGGACAATAAAAGGCCACAAAAATGTGCAGTTTTGTCACACAGCACAATGCCAAGAAGTCTCAAGTTTTAAGGGAGCGTGCGATTGGCATGCTGACGGCAAGAATGTCCGCCAGAACTGTTGCCTGATAATGTAATGTTAATTTCTACCATAAGCCGCCTTCGACGTAGTTTTAGAGAATTTGGCAGTGCATCCAACCAGCCTCAGAACCGCAGACCATGTTTAACCACTGTAGCCCAGGACCTCCATAACCAGCTTCTTCACCTGCCGGATTGTCTGAGACCAGCCAGCTGGACAGCTGATGACACTGTGGGTTTGCACAACCGAAGAATTTCTGCACAAAAGTTCTGTCAAAAACTGTCTCAGGGAAGCTCATCTGCGTGTTCGGCGTCGTAACCATCTTCAGTGGGAAAATACTCACCTTCAATTATCACTGGCATGCTGGAGAAGTGTGCTCTTCACGGATTAATCCCATTTTCAACTGTCCCGGGCAGATGGCAGACAGTGTGTATGGCGTCGAGTGTACGAGAGGTTTGCTGATGTAAACGTTGTGAACAGAGTACCCCATGGTGGCGGTGGGATTATGGTATAGGCAGGCACAAACTATGGATAATGAACACAACTGCATTTTATCGATGGCAATTTGAATGCACAGAGATACCGTGATGAGATCCTGAGGCCCATTGTCGTGCCATTCATCCACCGCCATCACCTCATGTTTCAGTATGATAATGCACGGGCCCATGTCACTTGGATCTGAACACAATTCCTGGAAGCTGAAAATGTCCCAGTTCTTCCATGGCCTGCATACTCACCAGACATGTCACTAATTGAGCATGTTTGGGATGCTCTGTATCAACGTGTATGACAGTGTGTTCCAGTTCCTGCCAATATCCAGCAACTGCACACAGCCATTGAAGAGTGGCATAACATTCCACAGGTAACAATTAACAGCCTTATCAACTCTATACGATGGCGATGTGTTGCGGTGCACCAAATGGGCGGCAGGGTAGCCTAGTGGTTAGAGCGTATGACTAGTAATTGGAAGGTTGCAAGTTCACACCCCCGAGCTGACAAGGTACAAATCTGTCGTTCTGCCCCTGAACAGGCAGTTAACCCACTGTTCCTAGGCCGTCATTGAAAATAAGAATTTGTTCTTAACTGACTTGCCTAGTTAAATAAAGGTAAAATTAAAAAGATAGACTGGTTTTCTGATCCATGCACATACCTTTTTGTTAAGGTATCTGTGGCCAACAGATGCATATCTGTATTTCAAGTCATGTGAAATC
Organism: Oncorhynchus masou masou; assembly: GCF_036934945.1. NCBI lineage: Eukaryota > Metazoa > Chordata > Actinopteri > Salmoniformes > Salmonidae > Oncorhynchus > Oncorhynchus masou. Next base: position 28,992 of record NW_027009985.1, read on the forward strand.
CATAGATTAGGGTCTAATGAATTTATTTCAATTGACTGATTTCCTTATGACCTGTAACTCAGAATCTTTGAAATTGTAGCATGTTGCGTTTATATTTTTGTTCAGTGTGTCACACCCTGACCATAGTTTACTTTGTATGTTTCTATGTTTTGGTTGGTCAGGGTGTGATCTGAGTGGGCATTCTATGTTGGATGTCTTGTTTGTCTATTTCTATGTCTGGCCTGATATGGTTCTCAATCAGAGGCAGGTGTTAGTCATTGACTCTGATTGGGAACCATAATTAGGTAGCCTGGGTTTCACTGTGTGTTTGTGGGTGACTGTTCCTGTCTCCGTGTTTTGCACCAGATAGGACTGGTTTAGGTTTTCACACGTTTGTTAGTTTGTTGTACAGTTTTTTTTATTAAAGTACAATGAATAACAACCACGCTGCATTTTGGTCCGCCTCTCCTTCTACAGATGAAAGCTGTGACACAGTGTATATTTGGCCTTGTGTTTTTGTCCTGCTGAAAGGTAAATTCATCTCCCAGTGTATGTTGGAAAGCAGACTGAACCAGGTCTTCCTCTAGGATTTTGTCTGTGCTTAGCTCCATTCAGTTTTTTTTATCCTGAAAACCTCCCCAGTCCTTAATGATGAAAAGCAAACCCATAACATGATGCAGTCACCACCATGCTTGAAAATATGGAGAGTGGTACTCAGTGATGTGTTGTATTGGATGTGCCCCAAACATAACTTTATGTCCTGAATACAAAGTGTTAATTTCTTTGACATTTTTTGTAGTATTACTTTAGTGCCTTATTGCAAAAAGGATGCATGTTTTAGAATATTTGTATTCTGTAGAGGCGTCCTTCTTTTCACTCTGTCATTCAAGTTAGTATTGTGGAGTAACTACAATGTTGTTGATCCATCCTCAGTTTTATATCACAGCCATTAAACTCTAACTGTTTTAAAGTCACCATTGGCCTCATGGTGAAATCTCTGAGCGATTTCCTTCCTCTCCTGCAACTGAGTTAGGAATGACTCCTGCATCTTTGTAGTGACTTGGTATATTGATATGCTATCCAAAGTGTAATTAAAAACTTCACCCTGCTCAAAGAGATAATCAATGTCTGCTTTTTTATTTTATACCCATCTACCAATAGGTGCCCTTCTTTGCAAGGCATTGGAAAACCTCTCTGGTCTTTGTGGTTGTATCTGTGTTTGAAATTCACTGCTTGACTGAGGGGCCTTATTATCTGTATGTGTGGGGTACAGAGAAGGTAGTCATTCAAGAAACATGATAAACAGTATTATTGCACACAGACTGAGTCCATGCAACTTGGTAAGCAAATTTTTATTCCTGAACTTATTTAGGCTGGCAATAAAGGTTGAATACTTACTGACTCAAGACATTTCAGCTTCTCATAAAAAATTCTACAAACAAATTCACCTTGACATTATGGAGTATTATTGTGTGTAGGCCAGTGACATTGAATCCATTTTAAATTCAGGCTATAACACAACATGTGTAAAAAGTCCAGGGGTGTGAAGACTTTCTGAAGGCGCTGTATACAGTGTGTCTAGTTGGATCTAAGATCAGAGTTATACTGCATCTGGCACGGCCTTCTGTCAAAACATAATGATTGGTGAATGATTCCATGGTAGGTAAGATGGTTCTGTGTAAAACTGATTTGAGTGCTGATACAGTTCCAAACCACAACTTAGAGTTTAGATCTGTCACTATAGTCTTTAGTCATGTCTGATAGAATATCCCAAGGACTTCTACACCAATCATGTCTGGTAGAATATCCCAAAGGACTTCTAGACCAATCATGTCTGGTAGAATATCCCAAAGGACTTCTAGACCAATCATGTCTGGTAGAATATCCCAAAGGACTTCTAGACCAATCATGTCTGGTAGAACATCCCAAAGGACTTCTAGACCAATCATGTCTGGTAGAATATCCCAAAGGACTTCTAGACCAATCATGTTCTGACCAATCATGTCTGGTAGAATATCCCAAAGACCAATCATGTCTGGTACTTCTAGACCAATCTAGACCAATCATGTCTGGTAGAATATCCCAAAGGACTTCTAGACCAATCATGTCTGGTAGAATATCCCAAAGGACTTCTAGACCAATCATGTCTGGTAGAATATCCCAATCATGACTGGTACCCAAAGGACTTCTAGACCAATCATGTCTGGTAGAATATCCCAAAGACTTCTAGACCAATCATGTCTGGTAGAACATCCCAAAGAATATCCCAAAGGACCAATCATGTCTGGTAGAATATCCCAATTCAGACCAATCATGACTGGTAGAATATCCCAAAGGACTTCTAGACCCAATTGTCAGTCTCAGAGTCACTTCTATCAGAGACGGGTGGCATGGATTGGCTGTTGAAGTGCATGTCCTGCCCCTCCATCAGGACAGGTCAGTTCTGGTTCTTAAAGAGTCCATGAACCCCCTCCCCGTGTCTCACTGCCACAGCACGCCCTAACCTTAACCTAGTCTCTCTCACTGCCACAGCACGCCCTAACCTAGTCTCACTGCCACAGCACGCCCTAACCTTAACCCAGTCTCTCTCACTGCCACAGCACGCCCTAACCTAGTCTCGCTCACTGCCACAGCACGCCCTAACCAAGTCTCACTGCCACAGCACGCCCTAACCCAGTCTCTCTCACTGCCACAGCACGGCAGCCATGTTGTCTGTTCCCCACCCATGGTCTCCTCTCCATTAACAAAAGCTGAAGAACATACACACATCCAGGTACTTTCCACAGGTGCTGGAGTTATAGGTAAACTCATGGAAAACAGAAAGGGAAACGCCACACTGCTGCTCATGCTCCCAGATATTTATTTATAACAATCTTTCCACCATTAGGTCCTGGATACCTGATGAAGACCTAAGGGTGGAAACGTTATAAATAAATATCAGCTGGGAGCATGAGCAGCAGTGTGGCATTTTCCTTTCTGTTTTCCCATGGTCTGTAGTTAGTCCACCAATAACCCATGGTCTGTAGTTAGTCCACCAATAACCCATGGTCTGTAGTTAGTCCACCAATAACCCATGGTCTGTAGTTAGTCCACCAATAACCCATGGTCTCCTCTACATTAACACATGGTCTGCAGTTAATACACCATTAACCCATGGTCTCTTCTCCATTAATCCATGGTGTCTAATGGTCTGTAGTCCATTAACACTTTTCTCCTACTGCTCAAGACGTGTTGTAGTTAGCTGTATCCTTCCCAAAGTTGTAATAGTTGTCCATGTCGTCCATGTTGGCCGTGGTGAGCTTGGTGAGGTTCTGGGAGCCTCCATTATCCATGTTGTTGTTTGCCCCTGAGGTCCCAAAGTCAAAGTTGTCCTCCTCATAGTGGCCCTGGCCCTCCATCTCAGGAAGAGCATCTGGGAACACACAGAGAAACAGGGCTGTTAGGGAGAGTACAGTGGTAGAACCAACCCCAACCCAGAACACAGTGGTAGAACCAACCCAGAACACAGTGGTAGAACCAACCCCAACCCAGAACACAGTGGTAGAACCAACCCAGAACACAGTGGTAGAACCAACCCCAACCCAGAACACAGTGGTAGAACCAACCCCAACCCAGAACACAGTGGTTGAACCAACCCCAACCCAGAACACAGTGGTTGAACCAACCCCAACCCAGAACACAGTGGTTGAACCAACCCAACCCAGAACACAGTGGTAACCAACCCCAACCCAGAACCAACCAACCCCAACCCAGAACACAGTGGTTGAACCAACCCCAACCCAGAACACAGTGGTTGAACCAACCCCAACCCAGAACACAGTGGTTGAACCAACCCCAACAAACCAGAACACAGTGGTTGAACCCCCCAGACCCAGAAACACAGTGGTTGAACCAACCCCAACCCAGAACACAGTGGTTGAACCAACCCCAACCCAGAACACAGTGGTTGAACCAACCCCAACCCAGAACACAGTGGTTGAACCAACCCTAACCCCGAACACAGTGGTAGAACCAACCCTAACCCCAACCCAGAACAGTGGTAGAACCAACCACAACCCAGAACACAGTGGTAGAACCAACCCTAACCCCAACCCAGAGGTTGAACAAACCCAGAACACAGTGGCTGAACCCACCCAGAACCCAGTGGTTGAACCAACCCTAATCCAGAACCCAGGGTTGAACAAACCCAGAACACAGTGGCTGAACCCACCCAGAACCCAGTGGTAGAACCAACCCTAATCCAGAACCCAGGGTTGAACAAACCCAGAACACAGTGGCTGAACCCACCCAGAACCCAGTGGTTGAACCAACCCTAACCCAGAACACAGTGGTAGAACAAACCCTAACCCAGAACACAGTGGTAGAACCAACCACAACCCAGAACACAGTGGTAGAACCAACCCTAACCCCAACCCAGAGGTTGAACAAACCCAGAACACAGTGATAGGACCAACCCCAACCCAGTGGTAGAACCAACCCCAATCCAGAACCAGGGTTGAACAAACCCAGAACACAGTGGCTGAACCCACCCAGAACCCAGTGGTTGAACCAACCCTAACCCAGAACACAGTGGTAGAACAAACCCTAACCCCGAGACCAAAAGGCAGTGTAAGAACAAAGCCCTAACCCCAACCCAGAACACCAACAGGATCACAAACAAAGTTTTAACAAACAGGATATACAACCACCAAGTCAGGCTACTCATTGACTGTTACTAACACTAAGCCTACAATAAGAAGGCTACAGGAATGGTAGTTAGGTGGCTGAATAAATAAGTGATGGATCGTGAGATGAGAGGGTAAGGGTTTGGTCTTAGGGTAAAGGGTTTGGTCTTAAGGAGGAGGGCCCTACCTTGTCCATTGGGGGAGATGTTCATGCTGGGTTAGGGTAAAGGGTTTGGTCTTAGGGTAAAGGGTTTGGTCTTAGGGTAAAGGTTAGGGATAAAGCCCTACCTTGTCCGTCAGGGGAGATGTTCACGCTGGGTTAGGGTAAAGGGGGTAAAGGGTTTGGTCTTAGGGTAAAGGGTTTGGTCTTAGGGTAAAGGGTTAGGGATAAAGCCCCACCTTGTCCGTCAGGGGAGATGTTCACGCTGGGTTAGGGTAAAGGGTTTGGTCTTAGGGTAAAGGGTTTGGTCTTAGGGTAAAGGGTTAGGGATAAAGCCCTACCTTGTCCGTCAGGGGAGATGTTCATGCTGGGTTAGGGTAAAGGGTTTGGTCTTAGGGTAAAGGGTTTGGTCTTAGGGTAAAGGGTTTGGTCTTAGGGTAAAGGGTTTGGGCAAAGGATTAGGGCATAGGGTTAGGGCATAGGGTTAGGGCAAAGGGTTAGAGCAAAGGGTTAGGGCAAAGGGTTAGGGCAAAGGGTTAGGGCAAAGGGTTAGGGCAAAGGGTTAGGGGTTTGGTCTCAGGGTAAAGGGTTTGGGTTAAGGTAAATGGTTAGGGTAAAGGTAAATGGTTAGGGTAAAGGGTTTGGTCTCAGGGTAAAGGGTTAGGGGTTTGGTCTCAGGGTAAAGGGTTTGGGTTAAGGTAAATGGTTAGGGTAAAGGGTTTGGTCTCAGGGTAAAGGGTTTGGGTTAAGGTAAATTATTAGGGTAAAGGGTTAGGGGTCAAGCCCTACCTTGTCCGTCAGGTGAGATGTCCATGCCGTGTTTGACCTTCATGTGTCGGCTGAGGTTCCCCTTCAGGTTAAACTTGGAGGAGCAGTAAGGACACTTGAAGGGTTTGGAGCCGGCGTGGAGGTGCATGTGACCCAGCAGGTTGTACATTCTGTTGAACGACTTCCCGCACACCTGGGAAAGTCAAAGCACGAGTAACAGTATATGTTCATAATCGTGATCGTTTGGCTTGACAACATCAGGACATGGCAACATCAGGACATGGCAACATCAGGACATGGCAACATCAGGACATGGCAACATCAGGACATGGCAACATCAGGACATGGCAACATCAGGACATGGCTATTAACTGTAGTCAGTCTTAGAGTAAAGTAGCCCCAGGACAATAAACGAGACGGCCTACAGGGAGGAGGTGAGGGCCTTCGGAGTGTGGCGTCAGGAAAATAACCTCACACTCAACGTCAACAAAACTAAGGAGATGATTGTGGACTTCAGGAAACAGCAGAGGGAACACCCCCCTATCCACATCGATGAAACAGTAGTGGAGAGGGTAGTAAGTTAAGTTCCTCGGCATACACATCACAGACAAACTGAATTGGTCCACCCACACAGACAGCATCTTGAAGAAGGCGCAGCAGGGCCTCTTCAACCTCAGGAGGCTGAAGAAATGCGGCTTGTCACCAAAAGCACTCACAAACTTCTACAGATGCACAATCGAGAGCATCCTGGCGGGCTGTATCACCGCCTGGTACGGCAACTACTCTGCCCACAACCGTAAGGCTCTCCAGAGGGTAGTGAGGTTTGCACAACACATTACCGGGGGCAAACTACCTGCCCTCCAGGACACCTACACCACCCGATGTTACAGGAAGGCCATAAAGATCATCAAGGACAACAACCACCCGAGCCACTGCCTGTTCACCCCGCTATCATCCAGAAGGCGAGGTCAGTACAGGTGCATCAAAGCTGAGACCGAGAGACTGAAAAACAGCTTCTCTCAAAGGCCATCAGACTGTTAAACAGCAACCACGAACATTGAGTGGCTGCTGCCAACACACTGACTCAACTCCTGCCACTTTAATAATGGGAACTGTTGGGAAATTATGTAAAATATATCACTAGCCACTTTAAGCAATGCTACCTAATATAATGTTTACATACCCTACATTATTCATCTCATATGTATACGTATATACTGTACTCTATCATCTACTGCATCCTTATGTAATACATGTATCACTAGCCACTTTAACTATGTGTGACGTAGAAGTCCGTCACTGGCCGCGGGCAGCATTTGGTTCTTTAACGCACACACATATTCATCACTCCTCCCTGCGCCATTATAAGATAAGTTAACAATGTGGGTCGACACACAAATTAATTGGGTTGGCTTTATAGTGCCTGTCCCAAATGGCTCATTGATGCATATGGGCATATTGAAAGATATTGTCAGTAGTGATGTAATGTTGTAAATGTTAGGTTGTGATATTGTTTAAAACCGTGTTGCAATGTATATCCTTTAGTATGTTTAGTTCATGGAAAATGTAGGTTTGTATTGTTAATTGATTAATTAATTAGGGTTAATTGTTCTGAGGGGAGGGGCTAGCCCTACAAAAGGAGCCTCTCCTCCAGTCTCTAGAGAGGCAGTTTGGATTGAGCTGTGGATGGGGCAGCATTGTTTTTAAGCTGTCCCATAAGGTAGACGTTGATGGCAGTACTGTTGTTTTTTGTTCCGGAATCACTTGTAAATAAACACCTTTGCACAGAAGAACTTTTGCGGTTCCGCCATCTTTTTTATTTTGATAGAGGTCAGGTTATCCAGTTTAGCCTTCTGGCCTACTCTACGTGACACTATGCCACTTTGTTTACATACTCATCGCATATGTATATACTGTACTCGATACCATCTACTGTATCTTGCCTATGCTGCTCTGTACCATCACTCATTCATATCTTTATGTACATATTCTTTATCCCCTTACACTTGTGTATAAGACAGTAGTTTTGGAATTGTTAGATTACTTGTTGGTTATTACTGCATTGTTGGAACTAAAAGCACAAGCATTTCACTACACTCGCATTAACATCTGCTAACCATGTGTATGTGACAAATAAAATTTGATTTGATTCGATTTAGTCCCTGCTACCAGTCCCTATTAACCAACCCCCAAGACCTAACTGTAGTCACTGCTACCAGTCCCTATTAACC
>NW_027009986.1:0-17500 GCF_036934945.1 Oncorhynchus masou masou
CCATACATCTTTTAAAACATTACTATTGTCATCTAAAATGTTCCCAGTGAAATATCATGTCAAAAATGTAAAAACAATCTTAACCCCATATTCACCCCACGGCCCAAAATAGTATCTTTCAAGCGGTTGCAACAAAGCAAATGTTTGTATTTGAAATCAGGCATGGAAAGACACGTTAACAAAAGGACACACTGACACATTCCCACATTTAAAATGCATGGAGACGAGTTAGATCATTGAGTAAACCTGGTCATGATACGCAGAGTTGCACAAATCCAATGAAGCATGCTTCCCCCTTTTACTCCCCAACTCAGTCAACCCCCACATCAAACAATCACACGACACACACATAGAGACACAAACACTACCCCCCCCCACACACACACCCCCGACCCTCCCGCTGTGTCTCTCTGTCCTACCCATAGTGCAGTGCTCTCCGTTCCACCCCGGGCTGCATTCACACTTCCCATCCTTGCAGGTGCCGTGCTCGCTGCAGCGTGGGTGACACGCCCGCTGGTCACACCGGCGCCCGTCCAGCCGTCGTCACAGCGACAGGTGCCCGACATGCAGATGCCATGTCCACCACAGTCCGCTGCACAAATCTCTGTGGGAGCCGGGGAGAGGGAGGGGAAGGGAGACAGAGAGAATAGAGGGAGGGCAAGGGAGACAGAGAGAATAGAGAGAGGGCAAGGGAGACAGAGAGAATAGAGAGAGGGCAAGGGAGACAGAGAGAATAGAGAGAGGGCAAGGGAGACAGAGAGAATAGAGGGAGGGAAGGGAGACAGAGAGAATAGAGGGGAGCGGAAGGGAGACAGAGAGAATAGAGGGAGGAAGGAGACAGAGAGAATAGAGGGAGGGGAAGGAGACAGAGAGAATAGAAGGAGGGGAAGGAGACAGAGAGAATAGAAGGAGGGAAGGGAGACAGATAGAATAGAGGAGGGGAAGGGAGACAGAGAGAATAGAGGGAGGGCAAGGAGACAGAGAGAATAGAGAGAGGGCAAGGAGACAGAGAGAATAGAGAGAGGGCAAGGGAGACAGAGAGAATAGAGAGAGGGCAAGGGAGACAGAGAGAATAGAGGGAGGGGAAGGGAGACAGAGAGAATAGAGGGAGGGGAAGGAGACAGAGAGAATAGAGGGAGGGAAGGGAGACAGAGAGAATAGAGGGAGGGGAAGGAGACAGAGAGAATAGAGGGAGGAAGGGAGACAGAGAGAATAGAGAGAGGGCAAGGGAGACAGAGAGAATAGAGGAGAGGGGGAAGGAGACAGAGAGAATAGAGGGAGGGGAAGGGAGACAGAGAGAATAGAGGGAGCGGAAGGGAGACAGAGAGAATAGAGGGAGGGGAAGGGAGACAGAGAGAATAGAGAGAGGGCAAGGGAGACAGAGAGAATAGAGAGAGGGCAAGGGAGACAGAGGCAAGGGAGAATAGAGAGGAGGAAGGAGACAGAGAGAATAGAGGGAGGGAAGGGAGACAGAGAGAATAGAGAGGGCAAGGGAGACAGAGAGAATAGAGGGAGGGGAAGGGAGACAGAGAGAATAGAGGGAGGGAAGGGAGACAGAGAGAATAGAGGGAGGGGAAGGGAGACAGAGAGAATAGAGGGAGGGCAAGGGAGACAGAGAGAATAGAGGGAGGGGAAGGAGACAGAGAGAATAGAGGGAGGAAGGGAGACAGAGAGAATAGAGGGAGGGGAAGGGAGACAGAGAGAATAGAGGAGGGAGGAGACAGAGAATAGAGGGAGGGAAGAGAGAATAGAGGGAGGAAGGGAGACAGAGAGAATAGAGGGAGGGAAGGGAGACAGAGAGAATAGAGGGAGGGGAAGGGAGACAGAGAGAATAGAGGGGGGAAGGAGACAGAGAGAATAGAGGGAGGGGAAGGAGACAGAGAGAATAGAGGGAGGGAAGGGAGACAGAGAGAATAGAGGGAGGGGAAGGAGACAGAGAGAATAGAGGGAGGAAGGGAGACAGAGAGAATAGAGGGAGGGGAAGGGAGACAGAGAGAATAGAGGGAGGGGAAGGGAGACAGAGAGAATAGAGGGAGGGGAAGGGAGACAGAGAGAATAGAGGGAGGGGAAGGGAGACAGAGAGAATAGAGGGAGGAAGGGAGACAGAGAGAATAGGAGGAGGAAGGGGAGACAGAGAGAATAGAGGGAGGGGAAGGGAGACAGAGAGAATAGAGAGAGGGAAGGGAGACAGAGAGAATAGAGGGAGGGGAAGGGAGACAGAGAGAATAGAGGGAGGGGAAGGGAGACAGAGAGAATAGAGGGAGGAAGGGAGACAGAGAGAATAGAGGGAGGGAAGGGAGACAGAGAGAGACAGAGAGAGCGGATAGAGAGAATAGAGGGGGAAGGGAGACAGAGAGAATAGAGGGAGGGAAGGAGACAGAGAGAATAGAGGGGAGGGAAGGAGACAGAGAGAATAGAGGGAGGAAGGAGACAGAGAGAATAGAGGGAGGGGAAGGGAGACAGAGAGAATAGAGGGAGGGGAAGGGAGACAGAGAGAATAGAGGGAGGGGAAGGGAGACAGAGAGAATAGAGGGAGGGGAAGGGAGACAGAGAGAATAGAGGGAGGGAAGGGAGACAGAGAGAATAGAGGGAGAGGGAAGGGAGACAGAGAGAATAGAGGGAGGAAGGGAGACAGAGAGAATAGAGGGAGGGGAAGGGAGACAGAGAGAATAGAGGGAGGGAAGGGAGACAGAGAGAATAGAGGAGGGGAAGGGAGACAGAGAGAATAGAGGGAGGGAAGGAGACAGAGAGAATAGAAGGAGACAGAGAGGAAGGGGAAGGAGACAGAGAGAATAGAGGGAGGGAAGGGAGACAGAGAGAATAGAGGGAGGGGAAGGAGACAGAGAGAATAGAGGGAGGGAAGGGAGACAGAGAGAATAGAGGGAGGGGAAGGAGACAGAGAGAATAGAGGGAGGGGAAGGAGACAGAGAGAATAGAGGGAGGGGAAGGGAGACAGAGAGAATAGAGGGAGGGGAAGGGAGACAGAGAGAATAGAGGGAGGGGAAGGAGACAGAGAGAATAGAGGGAGGGGAAGGGAGACAGAGAGAATAGAGGAGGGGAAGGGAGACAGAGAGAATAGAGGAGGGGAAGGGAGACAGAGAGAATAGAGGGAGGGGAAGGGAGACAGAGAGAATAGAGGGAGGGGAAGGGAGACAGAGAGAATAGAGGGAGCGGAAGGGAGACAGAGAGAATAGAGGGAGGAAGGGAGACAGAGAGAATAGAGCGGAGGGGGAAGGGAGACAGACAGAGAATAGAGGGAGGGGAAGGGAGACAGAGAGAATAGAGGGAGGGGAAGGGAGACAGAGAGAATAGAGGAGGGAGACAGAGAGAGAGGGAGGGAGGGAGAAGGAGACAGAGAGAATAGAGGGAGGGGAAGGGAGACAGAGAGAATAGAGGGAGGGAAGGGAGACAGAGAGAATAGAGGGAGGGGAAGGAGAAGGGAGACAGAGAGAATAGAGGGAGGGAAGGGAGACAGAGAAGAATAGAGGAGACAGAGGAAGGGAGACAGAGAGAATAGAGGGAGGGGAAGGGAGACAGAGAGAATAGAGGGAGGGAAGGGAGACAGAGAGAATAGAGGGAGGGCAAGGGAGACAGAGAGAATAGAGGGAGGGGAAGGGAGAAGGGAGACAGAGAGAATAGAGGGAGGGGAAGGGAGACAGAGAGAATAGAGGGAGGGGAAGGGAGACAGAGAGAATAGAGGGAGGGGAAGGGAGAAGGGAGACAGAGAGAATAGAGGGAGGGGAAGGGAGACAGAGAGAATAGAGGGAGGGGAAGGGAGACAGAGAGAATAGAGGGAGGGGAAGGGAGACAGAGAGAATAGAGGGAGGGAAGGAGACAGAGAGAATAGAAGGAGGGGAAGGGAGACAGAGAGAATAGAGGGAGGGGAAGGAGACAGAGAGAATAGAGGAGGGGAAGGAGAAGGGAGACAGAGAGAATAGAGGGAGCGGGAAGGGAGACAGAGAGAATAGAGGGAGAGAGGGAAGGGAGACAGAGAGAATAGAGGGAGGGAAGGGAGACAGAGAGAATAGAGGGAGCGGAAGGGAGACAGAGAGAATAGAGGGAGGAAGGGAGACAGAGAGAATAGAGAGAAGGGAGACAGAGGAATAGAGGGCAAGGGAGACAGAGAGAATAGAGGGAGGGGGAAGGAGACAGAGAGAATAGAGAGAGGAAGGAGACAGAGAGAATAGAGGGAGGGGAAGGGAGACAGAGAGAATAGAGGGAGGGGAGAAGGGAGACAGAGAGAATAGAGGGAGCGGAAGGAGACAGAGAGAATAGAGGGAGGGGAAGGGAGACAGAGAGAATAGAGAGAGGAAGGGAGACAGAGAGAATAGAGGGAGGGGAAGGGAGACAGAGAGAATAGAGGGAGGGGAAGGGAGAAGGGAGACAGAGAGAATAGAGGGAGCGGAAGGGAGACAGAGAGAATAGAGGGAGGGGAAGGGAGACAGAGAGAATAGAGGGAGGGGAAGGGAGACAGAGAGAATAGAGGGAGGGGAAGGGAGAAGGGAGACAGAGAGAATAGAGGGAGCGGAAGGGAGACAGAGAGAATAGAGGGAGGGGAAGGGAGACAGAGAGAATAGAGAGAGGGCAAGGGAGACAGAGAGAATAGAGGGAGGGGAAGGGAGACAGAGAGAATAGAGGGAGGGGAAGGGAGACAGAGAGAATAGAGGGAGCGGAAGGGAGACAGAGAGAATAGAGGGAGGGGAAGGGAGACAGAGAGAATAGAGGGAGGGCAAGGGAGACAGAGAGAATAGAGGGAGGGGAAGGGAGACAGAGAGAATAGAGGGAGGGGAAGGGAGACAGAGAGAATAGAGGGAGGGGAAGGGAGAAGGGAGACAGAGAGAATAGAGGAGGGAAGGAGACAGAGAGAATAGAGGGAGCGGAAGGGAGACAGAGAGAATAGAGGGAGGGGAAGGAGACAGAGAGAATAGAGGGAGGGGAAGGGAGACAGAGAGAATAGAGAGAGGGAAGGAGACAGAGAGAATAGAGGGAGGGAAGGGAGACAGAGAGAATAGAGGGAGGGAAGGGAGACAGGAGAATAGGGAGGGGAAGGGAGACAGAGAGAATAGAGGGGAGCGGAAGGGAGACAGAGAGAATAGAGGGAGGGGAGAAGGGAGAAGGGAGACAGAGAGAATAGAGGGAGGGGAAGGAGACAGAGAGAATAGGAGGAGAGAGGGAAGGGAGACAGAGAGAATAGAGGGAGGGGAAGGGAGACAGAGAGAATAGAGGGAGGGGAAGGGGGAGACAGAGAGAATAGAGGGAGGGGAAGGGAGACAGAGAGAATAGAGGGAGGGGAAGGAGACAGAGAGAATAGAGGGAGGGGAAGGAGACAGAGAGAATAGAGGGACAGGGAAGGGAGACAGAGAATAGAGGGAGGGGAAGGGAGACAGAGAGAATAGAGGGAGGGGAAGGGAGACAGAGAGAATAGAGGGAGGGGAAGGGAGACAGAGAGAATAGAGGGAGGGGAAGGGGAGAAGGAGACAGAGAGAATAGAGGGAGGGGAAGGGAGACAGAGAGAATAGAGGGGAGGGAAGGGAGACAGAGAGAATAGAGGGAGGGGAAGGAGACAGAGAGAATAGAGGGAGGGGAAGGGAGACAGAGAGAATAGAGGGGGGGAAGGAGACAGAGAGAATAGAGGGAGGGGAAGGGAGACAGAGAGAATAGAGGGAGGGAAGGAGACAGAGAGAATAGAGGGAGGGAAGGAGACAGAGAGAATAGAGGGAGGGGAAGGGAGACAGAGAGAATAGAGGGAGGGGAAGGGAGACAGAGAGAATAGAGAGGGGAAGGGAGACAGAGAGAATAGAGGGAGAGGGAAGGGAGACAGAGAGAATAGAGGGAGGGGAAGGGAGACAGAGAGAATAGAGGGAGGAGAAGGGAGACAGAGAGAATAGAGAGAGGGGAAGGGAGACAGAGAGAATAGAGAGGGAGGGGAAGGGAGACAGAGAGAATAGAGGAGGGGAAGGAGACAGAGAGAATAGAGAGAGGGGAAGGGAGACAGAGAGAATAGAGGGAGGGAAGGGAGACAGAGAGAATAGAGGGAGGGAAGGGAGACAGAGAGAATAGAGAGAGGAAGGGAGACAGAGAGAATAGAGAGAGGGAAGGGAGACAGAGAGAATAGAGGGGAGGGAAGGGAGACAGAGAGAATAGAGAGAGGGGAAGGAGACAGAGAATAGAGGGAGGGAAGGGAGACAGAGAGAATAGAGGGGAAGGGAGACAGAGAGAATAGAGGGAGGGGAAGGAGACAGAGAGAATAGAGACAGGAGACAGAGAGAATAGAGGGAGGGAAGGGAGACAGAGAGAATAGAGAGGCAAGGGAGGAATAGAGGAGAGGAGACAGAGAGAATAGAGGGGGGGAAGGGAGACAGAGAGAATAGAGAGGGAGGAAGGGAGACAGAGAGAATAGAGGGAGGAAGGGAGACAGAGAGAATAGAGGGAGGGAAGGAGACAGAGAGAATAGAGGGAGGGAAGGGAGACAGAGAGAATAGAGGGAGGGGAAGGGAGACAGAGAGAATAGAGGGAGGGGAAGGGAGACAGAGAGAATAGAGAATAGAGAGGGAAGGGAGACAGAGAGAATAGAGGGAGGGGAAGGGAGACAGAGAGAATAGAAGGAGGGGAAGGGAGACAGAGAGAATAGAGGGGGAAGGGAGACAGAGAGAATAGAGGGAGGGGAAGGAGACAGAGAGAATAGAGGGGAAGGGAGACAGAGAGAATAGAGGGAGGAAGGGAGACAGAGAGAATAGAGGGAGGGGAAGGGAGACAGAGAGAATAGAGGGAGGAAGGGAGACAGAGAGAATAGAGGGAGGGAAGGGAGACAGAGAGAATAGAGGGAGGGGAAGGAGACAGAGAGAATAGAGGGAGGGGAAGGGAGACAGAGAGAATAGAGGGAGACAGGGAAGGGAGACAGAGAGAATAGAGGGAGGGGAAGGGAGACAGAGAGAATAGAGGGAGGGGAAGGGAGACAGAGAGAATAGAGGGAGGGGAAGGGAGACAGAGAGAATAGAGGGAGGGGAAGGGAGACAGAGAGAATAGAGGGAGGGGAAGGGAGACAGAGAGAATAGAGGAGGAAGGGAGACAGAGAGAATAGAGGGAGGGGAAGGGAGACAGAGATAGAATAGAGGGAGGGGAAGGGAGACAGAGAGAATAGAGAGAGGGCAAGGGAGACAGAGAGAATAGAGGGAGCGGAATAGACAGAGAGAATAGAGGAGAGGAAGGGAGACAGAGAAGAATAGAGGGAGGGGAAGGGAGACAGAGAGAATAGAGGGAGGGGAAGGGAGACAGAGAGAATAGAGGAGGGAAGGGAGACAGAGAGAATAGAGGAGGAAGGAGACAGAGAGAATAGAGGGAGGGGAAGGGAGACAGAGAGAATAGAGGGGAAGGGGACAGGAGATAGAGAGAAGGGAGACAGAGAGAATAGAGGGAGGGAAGGAGACAGAGAGAATAGAGGGAGGGGAAGGGAGACAGAGAGAATAGAGGGAGGGGAAGGGAGACAGAGAGAATAGAGGGAGGGAAGGGAGGAAGGGAGACAGAGAGAATAGAGGAGGGAAGGGAGACAGAGAGAATAGAGGAAGGGAGACAGAGAGAATAGAGGGAGGGAAGGGAGACAGAGAATAGAGGGGAGGAAGGAGACAGAGAGAATAGAGGGAGGGGAAGGAGACAGAGAGAATAGAGGAGGGAAGGGAGACAGAGAGAATAGAGGGAGGGGAAGGAGACAGAGAGAATAGAGGGAGGGGAAGGGAGACAGAGAGAATAGAGGGAGGGAGGGAAGAGAGAATAGAGGGAGGGGAAGGAGACAGAGAGAATAGAGGGAGGGGGAAGGGAGACAGAGAGAATAGAGGGGAGGGAAGGGAGACAGAGAGAATAGAGGAGGAAGGAGACAGAGAGAATGGGGAAGGAGACAGAGAGAATAGAGGGAGGGGAAGGAGACAGGAGAATAGAGGAGGGGAAGGGAGACAGAGAGAATAGAGGGAGGGAAGGGAGACAGAGAGAATAGAGGGGAGGAGGGAAGGGAGAGGGAGAAAGAGAATAGAGGGAGGGGAAGGGAGACAGAGAGAATAGAGGGAGGGAAGGGAGACAGAGAGAATAGAGGGAGGGGAAGGGAGACAGAGAGAATAGAGGGAGGGAAGGGAGACAGAGAGAATAGAGGGAGGAAGGAGACAGAGAGAATAGAGGGAGGGGAAGGAGACAGAGAGAATAGAGGGAGGGGAAGGGAGACAGAGAGAATAGAGGGAGGGGAAGGGAGACAGAGAGAATAGAGGGAGGGGAAGGGAGACAGAGAGAATAGAGGGGACAGAGAGAAGGGAGACAGAGAGAATAGAGGGAGGGGAAGGAGACAGAGAGAATAGAGGGAGGAGGAAGGGAGACAGAGAGAATAGAGGGAGGGGAAGGGAGACAGAGAGAATAGAGGGAGGGGAAGGGAGACAGAGAGAATAGAGGGAGGAAGGGAGACAGAGAGAATAGAGGGAGGGGAAGGGAGACAGAGAGAATAGAGGGAGGGAAGGGAGACAGAGAGAATAGAGGGAGGAAGGGAGACAGAGGAGGGGAAGGGAGACAGAGAGAATAGAGGGAGGGGAAGGGAGACAGAGAGAATAGAGGAGGGGAAGGAGACAGAGAGAATAGAGGGAGGGAAGGAGACAGAGAGAATAGAGGGAGGGGAAGGGAGACAGAGAGAATAGAGGGAGGGGAAGGAGACAGAGAGAATAGAGGGAGGGGAAGGGAGACAGAGAGAATAGAGGGAGGGGAAGGGAGACAGAGAGAATAGAGGGAGGGGAAGGGAGACAGAGAGAATAGAGGGAGGAAGGGAGACAGAGAGAATAGAGGGAGGGGAAGGAGACAGAGAGAATAGAGGGAGGGGAAGGAGACAGAGAGAATAGAGGGAGGGAAGGGAGACAGAGAGAATAGAGGGAGGGGAAGGGAGACAGAGAATAGAATAGAGACAGGAGAGGGGAAGGGAGACAGAGAGAATAGAGGGAGGGGAAGGGAGACAGAGAGAATAGAGGGGAGGGGAAGGGAGACAGAGAGAATAGAGGGAGGGGAAGGGAGACAGAGAGAATAGAGGGAGGGAAGGGAGACAGAGAGAATAGAGGGGGGAAGGAGACAGAGAGAATAGAGGGAGGGGAAGGGAGACAGAGAGAATAGAGGGAGGGGAAGGAGACAGAGAGAATAGAGGGAGGGGAAGGAGACAGAGAGAATAGAGGGAGGGCAAGGGAGACAGAGAGAATAGAGGGAGGGGAAGGGAGACAGAGAGAATAGAGGGAGGGGAAGGGAGACAGAGAGAATAGAGGGAGGGGAAGGGGAGACAGAGAGAATAGAGGGAGGGGAAGGGAGACAGAGAGAATAGAGGGAGGGGAAGGGAGACAGAGAGAATAGAGGGAGGGAAGGAGACAGAGAGAATAGAGGGAGAGGGAAGGGAGACAGAGAGAATAGAGGGAGGGAAGGGAGACAGAGAGAATAGAGGGAGGGAAGGGAGACAGAGAGAATAGAGGGAGGGGAAGGGAGACAGAGAGAATAGAGAGAGGGAAGGGAGACAGAGAGAATAGAGGGAGGGGAAGGGAGACAGAGAGAATAGAGGGAGGGGAAGGGAGACAGAGAGAATAGAGGGAGGAGACAGGAAGGGAGACAGAGAGAATAGAGGGAGGGGAAGGGAGACAGAGAGAATAGAGGGAGGGAAGGGAGACAGAGAGAATAGAGAGAGGGAAGGGAGACAGAGAGAATAGAGGGAGGGGAAGGGAGACAGAGAGAATAGAGGGAGGAGACAGAGAGAATAGGAGACAGAGACAGAGAATAGAGGGAGGGGAAGGGAGACAGAGAGAATAGAGGGAGGGGAAGGGAGACAGAGAGAATAGAGGGAGGGGAAGGGAGACAGAGAGAATAGAGGGAGGGAAGGGAGACAGAGAGAATAGAGGGAGGGAAGGGAGACAGAGAGAATAGAGAGAGGGAAGGAGACAGAGAGAATAGAGGGAGGGGAAGGGAGAGGAAGGAGACAGAAGAGAATAGGGAGGAAGGGAGACAGAGAGAATAGAGGGAGGAAGGGAGACAGAGAGAATAGAGGGAGGGGAAGGGAGACAGAGAGAATAGAGGGAGGGGAAGGAGACAGAGAGAATAGAGGGAGGGGAAGGGAGACAGAGAGAATAGAGGGAGGGGAAGGGAGACAGAGAGAATAGAGGGAGGGAAGGGAGACAGAGAGAATAGAGGGAGGGGAAGGGAGACAGAGAGAATAGAGGGAGGGGAAGGGAGACAGAGAGAATAGAGGGAGGGAAGGGAGACAGAGAGAATAGAGGGAGGGGAAGGGAGACAGAGAGAATAGAGGGAGGGGAAGGGAGACAGAGAGAATAGAGGGAGGGGAAGGGAGACAGAGAGAATAGAGGGGGAAGGGAGACAGAGAGAATAGAGAGAGGAAGGGAGACAGAGAGAATAGAGGGAGGGGAAGGGAGACAGAGAGAATAGAGGGAGGGGAAGGAGACAGAGAGAATAGAGGAGGGAAGGGAGACAGAGAGAATAGAGGGAGGGGAAGGGAGACAGAGAGAATAGAGGGGAGAAAGGAGACAGAGAGAATAGAGGGAGGGGAAGGGAGACAGAGAGAATAGAGGGAGGGAAGGGAGACAGAGAGAATAGAGGGAGGGGAAGGGAGACAGAGAGAATAGAGGGAGGGGAAGGGAGACAGAGAGAATAGAGGGAGGGGAAGGAGACAGAGAGAATAGAGGGAGGGCAAGGGAGACAGAGAGAATAGAGAGAGGAAGGGAGACAGAGAGAATAGAGAGAGGAAGGGAGACAGAGAGAATAGAGGGAGGGGAAGGGAGACAGAGAGAATAGAGGGAGCGGAAGGGAGACAGAGAGAATAGAGGGAGGAAGGGAGACAGAGAGAATAGAGGGGGAGGGGAAGGGAGACAGAGAGAATAGAGGGAGGGAAGGGAGACAGAGAGAATAGAGGGAGGAAGGAGACAGAGAGAATAGAGGGAGGGGAAGGGAGACAGAGAGAATAGAGGGAAGGAGACAGAGAGAAAGGGAGGGAAGGGAGACAGAGAGAATAGAGGGAGGGGAAGGGAGACAGAGAGAATAGAGGGAGGGGAAGGGAGACAGAGAGAATAGAGGGAGGGGAAGGGAGACAGAGAGAATAGAGGGAGGGGAAGGGAGACAGAGAGAATAGAGGGAGGGGAAGGGAGACAGAGAGAATAGAGGGAGGGGAAGGGAGACAGAGAGAATAGAAGGGAGGGGGAAGGGAGACAGAGAGAATAGAGGGAGGGGAAGGGAGACAGAGAGAATAGAGGGAGGGGAAGGGAGACAGAGAGAATAGAGGGAGGGGAAGGAGACAGAGAGAATAGAGGGGAGGGGAAGGGAGACAGAGAGAATAGAGGGGGAAGGGAGACAGAGAGAATAGAGGGAGGAAGGGAGACAGAGAGAATAGAGGGAGGGGAAGGGAGACAGAGAGAATAGAGAGAGGGGAAGGGAGACAGAGAGAATAGAGGGAGGGAAGGGAGACAGAGAGAATAGAGGGAGGGGAAGGAGACAGAGAGAATAGAGGGAGGGGAGGGAATAGAAGGGAGACAGAGAGAATAGAGGGAGGGGGAAGGGAGACAGAGAGAATAGAGGAGGGGAAGGGAGACAGAGAGAATAGAGGGAGAGGAAGGGAGACAGAGAGAATAGAGGGAGGGGAAGGAGACAGGAGAGAAGGGGGAGACAGAGAGAATAGAGGGAGGGAAGGGAGACAGAGAGAATAGAGGGAGGGAAGGGAGACAGAGAGAATAGAGGGAGGGGAAGGGAGACAGAGAGAATAGAGGGAGGGGAAGGAGACAGAGAGAATAGAGGGGGGGAAGGGAGACAGAGAGAATAGAGGGAGGGAAGGAGACAGAGAGAATAGAGGGAGGGGAAGGGAGACAGAGAGAATAGAGGGAGGGGAAGGAGACAGAGAGAATAGAGGGAGGGAAGGGAGACAGAGAGAATAGAGGGAGGGGAAGGGAGACAGAGAGAATAGAGGGAGGGGAAGGGAGACAGAGAGAATAGAGAATAGGGGAGGGGAAGGGAGACAGAGAGAATAGAGGAGGGGAAGGGAGACAGAGAGAATAGAGGGAGGGGAAGGAGACAGAGAGAATAGAGGAGGGAAGGGAGACAGAGAGAATAGAGGGAGCGGAAGGAGACAGAGAGAATAGAGGAGGAAGGGAGACAGAGAGAATAGAGGGAGGGGAAGGGAGACAGAGAGAATAGAGGGAGGGGAAGGGAGACAGAGAGAATAGAGAGGAGGGCAAGGGAGACAGAGAGAATAGAGGGAGGGGAAGGGAGACAGAGAGAATAGAGGGAGGGGAAGGGAGACAGAGAGAATAGAGAGAGGGCAAGGGAGACAGAGAGAATAGAGGGAGGGGAAGGAGACAGAGAGAATAGAGGGAGGGGAAGGGAGACAGAGAGAATAGAGAGAGGGCAAGGGAGACAGAGAGAATAGAGGGAGGGGAAGGGAGACAGAGAGAATAGAGGGAGCGGAAGGGAGACAGAGAGAATAGAGGGAGGAAGGGAGACAGAGAGAATAGAGGGAGGAAGGGAGACAGAGAGAATAGAGGGAGGGGAAGGGAGACAGAGAGAATAGAGGGAGGGGAAGGGAGACAGAGAGAATAGAGGGAGCGGAAGGGAGACAGAGAGAATAGAGGGAGGGGAAGGGAGACAGAGAGAATAGAGGGAGGGGAAGGGAGACAGAGAGAATAGAGGGAGGGGAAGGAGACAGATAGAATAGAGGAGCGGAAGGGAGACAGAGAGAATAGAGGGAGCGGAAGGGAGACAGAGAGAATAGAGGGAGGGGAAGGGAGACAGAGAGAATAGAGGGAGGGGAAGGGAGACAGAGAGAATAGAGGGAGGGGAAGGAGACAGAGAGAATAGAGGGAGGGGAAGGGAGACAGAGAGAATAGAGGGAGGGGAAGGGAGACAGAGAGAATAGAGGGAGCGGAAGGAGACAGAGAGAATAGAGGAGGAAGGGAGACAGAGAGAATAGAGGGAGGGAAGGAGACAGAGAGAATAGAGGGAGGGAAGGAGACAGAGAGAATAGAGGGGAGGGGAAGGAGACAGAGAGAATAGAGGGAGCGGAAGGGAGACAGAGAGAATAGAGGGAGGAAGGGAGACAGAGAGAATAGAGGGAGGGGAAGGGAGACAGAGAGAATAGAGGGAGGGGAAGGGAGACAGAGAGAATAGAGGGAGGGCAAGGGAGACAGAGAGAATAGAGAGAGGGCAAGGGAGACAGAGAGAATAGAGAGAGGGGAAGGGAGACAGAGA
The DNA here is from genome assembly GCF_036934945.1 of Oncorhynchus masou masou. Taxonomy (NCBI): domain Eukaryota; kingdom Metazoa; phylum Chordata; class Actinopteri; order Salmoniformes; family Salmonidae; genus Oncorhynchus; species Oncorhynchus masou. The sequence continues at coordinate 13,246 of NW_027009986.1, forward strand.
GAATAGAGAGAGGAAGGAGACAGAGAGAATAGAGGGAGGGCAAGGGAGACAGAGAGAATAGAGAGAGGGGAAGGGAGACAGAGAGAATAGAGAGAGGAAGGGAGACAGAGAGAATAGAGAGAGGGGAAGGAGACAGAGAGAATAGAGGGAGGGGAAGGGAGACAGAGAGAATAGAGAGAGGGCAAGGGAGACAGAGAGAATAGAGGAGGGGAAGGGAGACAGAGAGAATAGAGGGAGGGGAAGGGAGACAGAGACAATAGAGAGAGGGCAAGGGAGACAGAGAGAATAGAGGAGGGGAAGGAGACAGAGAGAATAGAGGGAGGGGAAGGGAGACAGAGAGAATAGAGAAGGGCAAGGGAGACAGAGAGAATAGAGGGAGGGGGAAGGGAGACAGAGAGAATAGAGGAGGGGAAGGAGACAGAGACAATAGAGAGAGGGCAAGGGAGACAGAGAGAATAGAGGGAGGGGAAGGGAGACAGAGAGAATAGAGGGAGCGGAAGGAGACAGAGAGAATAGAGGGAGGAAGGGAGACAGAGAGAATAGAGGGAGGAAGGGAGACAGAGAGAATAGAGGGAGGGGAAGGAGACAGAGAGAATAGAGGGAGGGGAAGGGAGACAGAGAGAATAGAGGGAGCGGAAGGGAGACAGAGAGAATAGAGGGAGGGGAAGGAGACAGAGAGAATAGAGGGAGGGGAAGGAGACAGAGAGAATAGAGGGAGGGGAAGGGAGACAGATAGAATAGAGGGAGCGGAAGGGAGACAGAGAGAATAGAGGGAGGGGAAGGGAGACAGAGAGAATAGAGGGAGGGGAAGGGAGACAGAGAGAATAGAGGGAGCGGAAGGGAGACAGAGAGAATAGAGGGAGGAAGGGAGACAGAGAGAATAGAGGGAGGGGAAGGGAGACAGAGAGAATAGAGGGAGGGGAAGGGAGACAGAGAGAATAGAGGGAGCGGAAGGGAGACAGAGAGAATAGAGGGAGCGGAAGGGAGACAGAGAGAATAGAGGGAGGAAGGGAGACAGAGAGAATAGAGGGAGGGGAAGGGAGACAGAGAGAATAGAGGGAGGAAGGGAGACAGAGAGAATAGAGGGAGGGGAAGGGAGACAGAGAGAATAGAGGGAGGGGAAGGGAGACAGAGAGAATAGAGGGAGGGGAAGGGAGACAGAGAGAATAGAGGGAGCGGAAGGGAGACAGAGAGAATAGAGGGAGGAAGGGAGACAGAGAGAATAGAGGGAGGGGAAGGGAGACAGAGAGAATAGAGGGAGGGGAAGGGAGACAGAGAGAATAGAGGGAGGGCAAGGGAGACAGAGAGAATAGAGAGAGGGCAAGGGAGACAGAGAGAATAGAGAGAGGGGAAGGGAGACAGAGAGAATAGAGAGAGGAAGGGAGACAGAGAGAATAGAGGGAGGGCAAGGGAGACAGAGAGAATAGAGAGAGGGGAAGGGAGACAGAGAGAATAGAGAGAGGAAGGGAGACAGAGAGAATAGAGAGAGGGGAAGGGAGACAGAGAGAATAGAGGGAGGGGAAGGGAGACAGAGAGAATAGAGAGAGGGCAAGGGAGACAGAGAGAATAGAGGGAGGGGAAGGGAGACAGAGAGAATAGAGGGAGGGGAAGGGAGACAGAGACAATAGAGAGAGGGCAAGGGAGACAGAGAGAATAGAGGGAGGGGAAGGGAGACAGAGAGAATAGAGGGAGGGGAAGGGAGACAGAGAGAATAGAGAGAGGGCAAGGGAGACAGAGAGAATAGAGGGAGGGGAAGGGAGACAGAGAGAATAGAGGGAGGGGAAGGGAGACAGAGACAATAGAGAGAGGGCAAGGGAGACAGAGAGAATAGAGGGAGGGGAAGGGAGACAGAGAGAATAGAGGGAGCGGAAGGGAGACAGAGAGAATAGAGGGAGGAAGGGAGACAGAGAGAATAGAGGGAGGAAGGGAGACAGAGAGAATAGAGGGAGGGGAAGGGAGACAGAGAGAATAGAGGGAGGGGAAGGGAGACAGAGAGAATAGAGGGAGCGGAAGGGAGACAGAGAGAATAGAGGGAGGGGAAGGGAGACAGAGAGAATAGAGGGAGGGGAAGGGAGACAGAGAGAATAGAGGGAGGGGAAGGGAGACAGATAGAATAGAGGGAGCGGAAGGGAGACAGAGAGAATAGAGGGAGGGGAAGGGAGACAGAGAGAATAGAGGGAGGGAAGGGAGACAGAGAGAATAGAGGAGCGGAAGGGAGACAGAGAGAATAGAGGGAGGAAGGGAGACAGAGAGAATAGAGGGAGGGGAAGGAGACAGAGAGAATAGAGGGAGGGGAAGGGAGACAGAGAGAATAGAGGGAGCGGAAGGGAGACAGAGAGAATAGAGGGAGGAAGGAGACAGAGAGAATAGAGGGAGCGGAAGGGAGACAGAGAGAATAGAGGGAGGAAGGAGACAGAGAGAATAGAGGGAGGGGAAGGGAGACAGAGAGAATAGAGGGAGGGGAAGGGAGACAGAGAGAATAGAGGGAGCGGAAGGGAGACAGAGAGAATAGAGGGAGGGGAAGGGAGACAGAGAGAATAGAGGGAGGGGAAGGGAGACAGAGAGAATAGAGGGAGGGGAAGGGAGACAGATAGAATAGAGGGAGCGGAAGGGAGACAGAGAGAATAGAGGGAGGGAAGGGAGACAGAGAGAATAGAGGGAGGGGAAGGGAGACAGAGAGAATAGAGGGAGGGGAAGGGAGACAGAGAGAATAGAGGGAGCGGAAGGGAGACAGAGAGAATAGAGGGAGGAAGGGAGACAGAGAGAATAGAGGGAGGGGAAGGGAGACAGAGAGAATAGAGGGAGGGGAAGGGAGACAGAGAGAATAGAGGGAGGGGAAGGGAGACAGAGAGAATAGAGGGAGCGGAAGGGAGACAGAGAGAATAGAGGGAGGAAGGAGACAGAGAGAATAGAGGGAGGGGAAGGGAGACAGAGAGAATAGAGGGAGGGGAAGGGAGACAGAGAGAATAGAGGGAGGGCAAGGGAGACAGAGAGAATAGAGAGAGGGCAAGGGAGACAGAGAGAATAGAGAGAGGGGAAGGGAGACAGAGAGAATAGAGAGAGGAAGGGAGACAGAGAGAATAGAGGGAGGGCAAGGGAGACAGAGAGAATAGAGAGAGGGGAAGGGAGACAGAGAGAATAGAGAGAGGAAGGGAGACAGAGAGAATAGAGAGAGGGGAAGGAGACAGAGAGAATAGAGGGAGGGGAAGGGAGACAGAGAGAATAGAGAGAGGGCAAGGGAGACAGAGAGAATAGAGGGAGCGGAAGGGAGACAGAGAGAATAGAGGGAGGGGAAGGGAGACAGAGAGAATAGAGGGAGGGGAAGGGAGACAGAGAGAATAGAGAGAGGGCAAGGGAGACAGAGAGAATAGAGAGAGGGCAAGGGAGACAGAGAGAATAGAGAGAGGGCAAGGGAGACAGAGAGAATAGAGAGAGGGCAAGGGAGACAGAGAGAATAGAGGGAGGGGAAGGGAGACAGAGAGAATAGAGGGAGGGGAAGGGAGACAGAGAGAATAGAGAGAGGGCAAGGGAGACAGAGAGAATAGAGAGAGGGCAAGGGAGACAGAGAGAATAGAGAGAGGGCAAGGGAGACAGAGAGAATAGAGGGAGGGCAAGGGAGACAGAGAGAATAGAGAGAGGGCAAGGGAGACAGAGAGAATAGAGAGAGGGCAAGGGAGACAGAGAGAATAGAGGGAGGGGAAGGGAGACAGAGAGAATAGAGAGAGGGCAAGGGAGACAGAGAGAATAGAGGGAGGGGAAGGGAGACAGAGAGAATAGAGGGAGGGCAAGGGAGACAGAGAGAATAGAGGGAGCGGAAGGGAGACAGAGAGAATAGAGGGAGGGGAAGGGAGACAGAGAGAATAGAGAGAGGGCAAGGGAGACAGAGAGAATAGAGAGAGGGCAAGGGAGACAGAGAGAATAGAGAGAGCGGAAGGGAGACAGAGAGAATAGAGGGAGGGGAAGGGAGACAGAGAGAATAGAGGGAGCGGAAGGGAGACAGAGAGAATAGAGGGAGGAAGGGAGACAGAGAGAATAGAGGGAGGGGAAGGGAGACAGAGAGAATAGAGGGAGGGGAAGGGAGACAGAGAGAATAGAGGGAGGGGAAGGAGACAGAGAGAATAGAGGGAGGGGAAGGGAGACAGAGAGAATAGAGGGAGGAAGGAGACAGAGAGAATAGAGGGAGGGGAAGGAGACAGAGAGAATAGAGGGAGGGGAAGGGAGACAGAGAGAATAGAGGGAGGGGAAGGGAGACAGA
>NW_027009986.1:22500-36790 GCF_036934945.1 Oncorhynchus masou masou
AATGGAGCAGAATGTTCATTTTTCTTTTTAAGCTTTTTCTTGTTCAAAACTGGTTGAATCACTATTTTTTTTTTTACCCCAAAGGCACCTGAAACTTACCACAGGTGAGATAAATTGCACAGTAAACGAGAATCATTGCGAGAACAATTGCCTCCAACCAAATTAATTAGAATTTTGAATCATTTTGTCCATTTTTCTTTTATTTTTATTTTAAAGTTCTAAATCTCAATGGCATTTGAAATAATTTATTTATTTTTGGTCTTGTGCCAAAATAAAACAAATACACGTTTAAACACTAAATGTTTTTGTTTTTTTCTCCAACTTATTTTGAAAAAAGTGAAGTGAATTATGCCAAGGTTGCCAATATATATGATCCCCTCTGTACAATACAGTGTCAGTCAGTTAATTAGATCATTACTGGTTTGTGTAGCAGCCTATTCTATGATTGTACTACTAATAATGGACTGAGTGAGTTGGTCCTTTCAGCCAGAACATGGCATTAGAAGCTTTCAAACCTTTAAAGGAACAAATCCTCTATTCTCTCTGGATAATTACAGAGCGACGGGGCTTTGTTGAATTATGCAAATGCCCTTCATTTCACATGTGATTTTTCAATTAGAGGGAGCGTCTCTGTACAGCGTTTTCATTCACAGCTAGTTAGTGTAGTTTAGGACCCACACACACACGCGCTCTCTGGGAAAGCAGGCTAACAGACACACAAACACATACACACACACACACACACACACACACACACACACACACACACACACACACACACACACACACACACACACACACACACACACACACACACACACACACACCATCAATAGTGTATATGCAAATGAGAACTTGTTCTCAACTAGCCTGCCTGGTTAAATAAAGGTGTTCTCAACTAGCCTACCTGGTTAAATAAAGGTGAAATTTAAACATTTAAAACTTAAAACATGTAATTTGGTGAATTTCCTTTTTGGAGAAGCCTTGGTTCAAATCAAATCCAATTGAATTAGTCACATGCACCAAATACAACAGGTGTAGTAGACCTTACAGTGAAATGCTGAATACAACAGGTGTAGTAGACCTTACAGTGACATGCTGAATACAACAGGTGTAGTAGACCTCACAGTGAAATGCTGAATACAACAGGTGTAGTAGACCTCACAGTGAAATGCTGAATACAACAGGTGTAGTAGACCTCACAGTGAAATGCTGAATACAACAGGTGTAGTAGACCTCACAGTGAAATGCTGAATACAACAGGTGTAGTAGACCTCACAGTGAAATGCTGAATACAACAGGTGTAGTAGACCTTACAGTGAAATGCTGAATACAACAGGTGTAGTAGACCTTACAGTGAAATGCTGAATACAACAGGTGTAGTAGACCTCACAGTGACATGCTGAATACAACAGGTGTAGTAGACCTCACAGTGAAATGCTGAATACAACAGGTGTAGTAGACCTCACAGTGAAATGCTGACTACAACAGGTGTAGTAGACCTCACAGTGAAATGCTGACTACAACAGGTGTAGTAAACCTCAGAGTGAAATGCTGACTACAACAGGTGTAATAGACCTCACAGTGAAATGCTGACTACAACAGGTGTAGTAGACCTTACAGTGAAATGCTGAATACAACAGGTGTAGTAGACCTCACAGTGAAATGCTGAATACAACAGGTGTAGTAGACCTCACAGTGAAATGTTTACCTACAAGCCCCTAACCAAAAATGCAGTTTTAAGAAAATACCTAAAATACCAATAAAAAAGTAATAGATAAGAATAGCAAATAATTCAAGAGCAACAGTAAATTACCATAGCGGGGCTATACACAGGGGGTACCGGTACAGAGTCAATGTTGAGACTATATACAGGGTGTTACGGTACTGAGTCAATGTGGAGGCTATATACAGGGGGTACCGGTACTGAGTCAATGTGGAGGCTATATACAGGGGGTACCGGTACAGAGTCAATGTGGAGGCTATATACAGGGGGTACCAGGACAGAGTCAATGTGGAGGCTATATACAGGGTGTTACGGTACAGAGTCAATGTGGAGGCTATATACAGGGGGTACCAGTACAGAGTCAATGTGGAGGCTATATACAGGGGGTACCAGGACAGAGTCAATGTGGAGGCTATATACAGGGGGTACCAGTACAGAGTCAATGTGGAGGCTATATACAGGGTGTTACGGTACAGAGTCAATGTGGAGGCTATATACAGGGGTACCGGTACAGAGTCAATGTGGAGGCTATATACAGGGGGTACCGGTACAGAGTCAATGTGGAGGCTATATACAGGGGGTACCGGTACAGAGTCAATGTGGAGGCTATATACAGGGGTACCGGTACAGAGTCAATGTGGAGGCTATATACAGGGGTACCAGTACAGAGTCAATGTGGAGGCTATATACAGGGGTACCAGTACAGAGTCAATGTGGAGGCTATATACAGGGGGTACCAGGACAGAGTCAATGTGGAGGCTATATACAGGGTGTTACGGTACAGAGTCAATGTGGAGGCTATATACAGGGGGTACCAGTACAGAGTCAATGTGGAGGCTATATACAGGGGGTACCGGTACAGAGTCAATGTGGAGGCTATATACAGGGGGTACCAGTACAGAGTCAATGTGGAGGATATATACAGGGGGTACCAGGACAGAGTCAATGTGGAGGCTATATACAGGGTGTTACGGTACAGAGTCAATGTGGAGTCTATATACAGGGTACTACGGTACAGAGTCAATGTGGAGGCTATATACAGGGGGTACCAGTACAGAGTCAATGTGGAGGCTATATACAGGGGGTACCAGGACAGAGTCAATGTGGAGGCTATATACAGGGTGTTACGGTACAGAGTCAATGTGGAGTCTATATACAGGGTACTACGGTACAGAGTCAATGTGGAGGCTATATACAGGGGGTACCAGTACAGAGTCAATATGGAGGCTATATACAGGGGGTACCAGTACAGAGTCAATATGGAGGCTATATACAGGGGGTACCAGTACAGAGTCAATATGGATGCTATATACAGGGGGTACCTGTACAGAGTCAATGTGGAGGCTATATACAGGGTACTACGGTACAGAGTCAATGTGGAGACTATATACAGGGTACTACGGTACAGAGTCAATGTGGAGGCTATATACAGGGTACTACGGTACAGAGTCAATGTGGAGACTATATACAGGGTATTACGGTACAGAGTCAATGTGGAGACTATATACAGGGTACTACGGTACAGAGTCAATGTGGAGACTATATACAGGGTACTACGGTACAGAGTCAATGTGGAGGCTATATACAGGGGGTAACGGTACAGAGTCAATGTGGAGACTATATACAGGGTACTACGGTACAGAGTCAATGTGGAGGCTATATACAGGGTACTACGGTACAGAGTCAATGTGGAGACTATATACAGGGTATTACGGTACAGAGTCAATGTGGAGACTATATACAGGGTACTACGGTACAGAGTCAATGTGACGGGGCACCGGTTAGTCGAGGTAATTGAGGTAATATGTCCATGTAGGTAGAGTTATTAACGTGTCTATGCATAGATAATATCAGTGCAACGTAGAGGGGGGGGGAAGTCTGGGTTGCCATTTGATTAGATGTTCAGGAGTCTTATGGCTTGGGGGTAGAATCTGTTTAGAAGCCTCTTGGACCTAGACTTGGCGCTCCGGTACCGCTTGCCGTGCGGTAGTAGAGAGAACAGTCTATGACTGGGGTGGCTGGAGTCTTTGACAATTTTTAGGGCTTTCCTCTGACACCGCCTGGTATAGAGGTCCTGGATGGCAGGAAGCTTGGCCCCGGTGATGTACTGGGCCGTTCGCACTACCCTCTGTAGTGCCTTGCAGTCGGAGGCAGAGCAGTTGCCGTACCAGGCAGTGATGCAACCGGTCAGAATACTGAAAAGACTTGGCATTGGTCCCCATATCCTCAAAAAGGTCTATGGCTGCACCAGTAAGAGCATCCTGACCGGTTGCATCAACAACTGGGGTAAAAGCCTTGGTTGGTACATCACCTTATTATACCACACGGCCTTATTAACGAGTTAGGGAATGATATGTGAATTACACTGTACGTTCTCAAAGCACAACATTAACACTGATTGATAGTTGAACACAATGAGATGTCAACACAACACAGTAAAATATGTCAACACAATAATGAGATGTCAACACAACACAATAATGAGATGTCAACACAACACAATAATGAGATGTCAACAACACAATAAAATATGTCAACACAATAATGAGATGTCAACACAATAATGAGATGTCAACACAACACAATAATGAGATGTCAACACAATAATGAGATGTCAACACAACACAATAATGTGATGTCAACACAATAATGAGATGTCAACAATAAAATAATGAGATGTCAACACAATAATGAGATGTCAACAACACAATAATGAGATGTCAACACAATAATGAGATGTCAACAACACAATAATGAGATGTCAACACAACACAATAATGAGATGTCAACACAATAATGAGATGTCAAAACAATAATGAGATGTCAACACAATAATGAGATGTCAACACAATACAATAATGAGATGTCAACACAATAATGAGATGTCAACACAATAATGAGATGTCAACAACACAATAATGAGATGTCAACACAACACAATAATGAGATGTCAACAACACAATAATGAGATGTCAACAACACAATAATGAGATGTCAACACAACACAATAATGAGATGTCAACACAAGAATGAGATGTCAACACAATAATGAGATGTCAACACAACACAATAATGAGATGTCAACAACACAATAATGAGATGTCAACACAACACAATAATGAGATGTCAACACAACACAATAATGAGATGTCAACACAACACAATAATGAGATGTCAACACAACACAATAATGAGATGTCAACACAATAATGAGATGTCAACAACACAATAATGAGATGTCAACACAACACAATAATGAGATGTCAACACAATAATGAGATGTCAACACAATAATGAGATGTCAACACAACACAATAATGAGATGTCAACACAACACAATAATGAGATGTCAACAACACAATAATGAGATGTCAACACAATAATGAGATGTCAACACAATACAATAATGAGATGTCAACACAATAATGAGATGTCAACAACACAATAATGAGATGTCAACACAATAATGAGATGTCAACACAACACAATAATGAGATGTCCCACTTGCTAAATGGGTGTATAGATTGTTTTGCTTTCAGCATCAATATACATGTTGTTTGGTGAAGTGCCTAGCTGTTCATTCTTGCTGTCCACCTAATAATATACAGTAGCAGTCAGAAGTTTGGACACACCGACTCATTCAAAGGTTTGCCACAAGCCACCTGGGAGACACACCAAACATGTGGAAGAAGGTGCTCTGGTCAGATGAAACCAAAATTGAACTTTTTGGCAACAATGCTAAACTGTATGTTTGGCGTAAAAGCAACACAGCTAATCAACCTGAACACCATCCCCACTGTCAAACATGGTGGTGGCAGCATCATGGTTTGGGCCTGCTTTTCTTCAGCAGGGACAAGGAAGATGGTTAAAATTGATGGGAAGATGGATGGAGCCAAATACAGGACCATTCTGGAAGAAAACCTGATGGAGTCTGCAAAAGACCTGAGACTGGGACGGAGATTTGTCTTCCAACAAGACAATGATCCAAAACATAAAGCAAAATCTACAATGGAATGGTTCAAAAATAAACATATCCAGGTGTTAGAATGGCCAAGTCAAAGTCCAGACCTGAATCCAATCGAGAATCTGTTGAAAGAACTGAAAACTGCTGTTCACCTATGCTCTCCATCCAACCTCACTGAGCTCGAGCTGTTTTGCAAGGAGGAATGGGAAAGAAATTCAGTCTCTCGATGTGCAAAACTGATAGAGACATACCCCAAGCGACTTACAGCTGTAATCGCAGCAAAAGGTGGCGCCACAAAGTCTTAACTTAAGGGAGCTGAATAATTTTGCACGCCCAATTTTTCAGTTTTTGATTTGTTAAAAAAGTTTGAAATATCCAATAAATGTCGTTCCACTTCATGATTGTGTCCCACTTGTTGTTGATTCTTCACAAAAAAAATAACATTTTATATCTTTATGTTTGAAGCCTGAAATGTGGCAAAAGGTCGCAAAGTTCAAGGGGGGCCGAATACCTTCGCAAGGCACTGTATCTGTTGACTCCATTTCTACACTGAGAAGCTATCTGTTGACTCCATTTCTACACTGAGAAGCAGAAGGGCTGGTAATTAATTTAAATCTCAGACAGCCTCCAAAATGCCACCCTAATCCCTATATAGTGCACTCCTTTTGACCAAAGCCCTATGGGCCCTACACTGTACAGAATTCTATGGGCCCTAGTCAAAAGTAGTACACTACACAGGGATTAGGGTGGCATTTGGAAGGTCGTCTCAAACTGTCGACTCTGTGAGAATATGGCGAGAAAACAAGAAACTGCCAACATACTTTAGTAGCAGTGAGATCTATTATTGGAACTAGCAAACAGACTGGGACACAACTGTTCAGCTGGAAGTGAGAAGTGACGAATGAGGGAGAAGAGGTGGAATCCTCCCTAACTTGATAAAGACGCTCACAGGCTGTAGGCAGAACGCTCATTAACGCTGGACCATCAGACAATCTGCAGCACAACACAGTGCAGCACAGTGAGAAAACGTCCGCATGGCCACCCTTCTCACTGTAAGACCTTGTAAACAAAGCTTCTTCAGCGTGTGAGGAGAAATAATAGCAAATTAAAACCGACAGGCATTGGAAGAGAACAAGTGATGAACAGTTAGAGAACAGGGGATGATGATGATGATGATGATGATGATGATGATGATGATGATGATGGTGATGATGATGAGTTAGAGAACAGGTGGTGATGAGTTAGAGAACAGGTGGTGATGAGTTTGAGAACAGATGATGATGATGATGGTGATGAGTTAGAGAACAGGTAATGATGATGATGATGATGAGTTAGAGAACAGGTAATGATGATGATGATGATGGTGATGATGATGAGTTAGAGAACAGGTGGTGATGAGTTAGAGAACAGGTAATGATGATGATGATGATGAGTTAGAGAACAGGTAATGATGATGATGATGATGGTGATGATGATGAGTTAGAGAACAGGTGGTGATGAGTTAGAGAACAGGTGGTGATGATGATGATGATGATGATGGTGATGATGATGAGTTAGAGAACAGGTGGTGATGAGTTTGAGAACAGATGATGATGATGATGATGATGATGAGTTAGAGAACAGGTAATGATGATGATGATGATGATGGTGATGATGATGAGTTAGAGAACAGGTGGTGATGAGTTAGAGAACAGGTAATGATGATGATGATGATGGTGATGATAATGAGTTAGAGAACAGGTGGTGATGAGTTAGAGAACAGGTAATGATGATGATGATGATGGTGATGATAATGAGTTAGAGAACAGGTGGTGATGATGGTGATGAGTTAGAGAACAGGTGGTGATGAGATAGAGAACAGGTGGTGATGATGGTGATGAGTTAGAGAACAGGTGGTGATGATGGTGATGAGTTAGATAACAGGTGATGATGATGATGATGATGAGTTAGAGAACAGGTGGTGATGATGATGATGATGATGATGGTGATGAGTTAGAGAACAGGTTGTGATGAGTTAGAGAACGGGTGGTGATGAGTTAGAGAACAGGTGGTGATGAGTTAGAGAACAGGTGGTGATGGTGATGAGTTAGAGAACAGGTGGTGATGAGTTAGAGAACAGGTGGTGATGGTGATGAGTTAGAGAACAGGTGGTGATGAGTTAGAGAACAGGTGGTGATGATGATGGTGATGATGATGAGTTAGAGAACAGGAGATGATGATGATGAGTTAGAGAACAGGTGGTGATGATGATGAGTTAGAGAACAGGTGGTGATGAGTTAGAGAACAGGTGGTGATGGTGATGAGTTAGAGAACAGGTGGTGATGAGTTAGAGAACAGGTGGTGATGAGTTAGAGAACAGGTGGTGATGAGTTAGATAACAGGTGGTGATGGTGATGAGTTAGAGAACAGGTGGTGATGAGTTAGAGAACAGGTGGTGATGGTGATGAGTTAGAGAACAGGTGGTGATGAGTTAGAGAACAGGTGGTGATGAGTTAGAGAACAGGTGGTGATGAGTTAGAGAACAGGTGGTGATGGTGATGAGTTAGAGAACAGGTGGTGATGAGTTAGAGAACAGGTGGTGATGGTGATGAGTTAGAGAACAGGTGGTGATGAGTTAGAGAACAGGTGGTGATGATGATGGTGATGATGATGAGTTAGAGAACAGGAGATGATGATGATGGTGATGATGATGAGTTAGAGAACAGGAGATGATGATGATGGTGATGATGATGAGTTAGAGAACAGGAGATGATGATGATGGTGATGATGAGTTAGAGAACAGGTGGTTCTGTTCAAACCCCATGGCATCAGTGACTGGTGACACATGTGGCTTGAAGACTGAAGAAGCCAGTGAGAGAATCTACAGTCTTAACTTTTGTCTTTATTTAAAAAAATCTAATTTATTTAGTTAGACAAGTTAGATAACAGGTGGTGATGAGTTGGAGAACAGGTGGTGATGAGTTGGAGAACAGGTGGTGATGATGGTGATGAGTTAGAGAACAGGTGGTGATGATGGTGATGAGTTAGAGAACAGGTGATGATGATGATGATGATGATGAGTTAGAGAACAGGTGGTGATGAGTTGGAGAACAGGCGGTGATGAGTTAGAGAACAGGTGGCGATGAGTTAGATAACAGGTGATGATGATGATGATGATGAGTTAGAGAACAGGTGGTGATGATGATGATGATGATGATGGTGATGAGTTAGAGAACAGGTGGTGATGAGTTAGAGAACAGGTGGTGATGGTGATGAGTTAGAGAACAGGTGGTGATGAGTTAGAGAACAGGTGGTGATGATGATTGGTTAGAGATCTTCAGGAACCATTACTAGCTCCACAAGCAGAGGCAGAGAAAGACAAGACAGCTACAAAGCTCCCCTTCCCCATTCCTACCCTGTGTCAAATGCATCATATTCCCTTTATAGTGCACAACTTTTGACTAGGGTCCATATCCCAGGAATAGGGTGATATCTGGGACGAACAACACTCGTACCACCATCAGACAGCCTAGCTCTCGCCCCAGCATCATATCATCTGCTGAAACAGCAACAAAAAAGAAGCCTTTTAGCCTCCAGGAAGGAGCTGAGATATTGTAATATAAAGCGCAGAGCTATGCTGCTACCACGACTGCTAATACTACTACTACTACTGCTGCTACCGCTACTGCTAATACTATTACTACTGCTGCTACCGCTACAGCTAATACTACTACTACTGCTGCTACGCTACTGCTAATACTATTACTACTGCTGCTACCACGACTGCTAATACTATTACTACTGCTGCTACCGCTACAGCTAATACTACTACTACTGCTGCTACCGCTACTGCTAATACTACTATTACTGCTGCTACCGCTACTGCTAATAATATTACTACTGCTGCTACCGCTACAGCTAATACTACTACTACTGCTGCTACCGCTACTGCTAATACTACTACTACTGCTGCTACCGCTACAGCTACAGCTAATACTACTACTACTGCTGCTACCGCTACTGCTAATACTACCACTACTGCTGCTACCGCTACTGCTAATAATATTACTACTGCTGCTACCGCTACAGCTAATACTACTACTACTGCTGCTACCGCTACTGCTAATACTATTACTACTGCTACCACGACTGCTAATACTATTACTACTGCTGCTACCGCTACAGTTAATACTACTACTACTGCTGCTACCGCTACTGCTAATACTACTACTACTGCTGCTACCGCTACAGCTACAGCAAATACTACTACCACTGTTGCCAATCACTGCTAATACTACTAATACTGCTGCCACCGCTACTTTAATACTATTACTACTGCTGCCACCGCTTACAGCTAATACTACTACTACTGTTGCCACCGCCACTGCTAATACCATTACCACTGCTACCACGACTGTTAATACTATTACTACCGCTGCCACCGCCACTGCTAATACTTTACCACTACTGCTGCCACCGCCACAGCTACAGCTAATACTACTACCACTGCTGCCACCGCCACTGCTAATACCTACTACTACTGTTGCTACCGCTACCGTTAACATTATTACTGTTGTTGCCACCGCCACAGCCAATACCACTACTACTGTTGCCACCGCTACCGCTAATACTATTACTGTTACTGTTGCCATCACAGCCAATAATTCACTACTACTGTTGCCACCGCTACTGCTAATACTACTACTACTGTTGCCACCGCTACAGCTAATACTACTACATCACTGCTGCTACCGCTACTGCTAATACTACTACTGTTGCCACCGCGGCTACAGCTAATACCACTACTACTGCTGCTACCGCTACTGCTAATACTACTACTACTGCTGCTACCACAACTGCTAATACTACTACTACTGCTACCGCTACTGCTAATACAACTACTACTGCTGCTACCCCTACAGCTAATACTACTACTACTGCTGCTACCGCTACTGCTAATACTACTACCACTGCTGCTACCGCTACTGCTAATACTACTACCACTGCTGCTACCGCTACTACTAATACTACTACTACTGCTGCTACCACTACTGCTAATACTACTGCTGCTACCGCGACTGCTAATACTACTACCACTGCTGCTACCGCTACTGCTAATACTACTACTACTGCTGCTACCGCTACTGCTAATACTACTACCACTGCTGCTACCGCTACTTCTAATACTACTACTACTGCCACCTACTGCTAATACTACTACCACTGCTGCTACCGCTACAGCTAATACTGCTACCACTGCTGCTACCGCTACAGCTAATACTACTACTACTACTGCTGCTACCGCTACTGCTAATACTATTACTACTGCTGCTACAGCTACTGCTAATAATACACCTACTGCTGCTACCGCGACTGCTAATACTACTACCACTGCTGCTACCACTACTGCTAATACTACTACTACTACTGCTGCTACTGCTAATACTACTACTACTGCTGCTACCGTGACTGCTAATACTACTACCACTTTGCTACCACTACTGCTAATACTACTACTACTGCTACTATCGCTACTGCTAATACTACTACTACTACTGCTGCTACCGCCACCGCTACTGTTAATACTACTACAACTGCTACCGCTACTGCTAATACTACTAGTACTGCTGCTACGCTACTGCGGCCAACAAGGCAGAGTTCATCTCAGCCTATGCCTCCCTCCAGTCCCTCGACTTCTTGGCACTGACGGAAACATGGATCACCACAGATAATACTGCTACTCCTACTGCTCTCTCTTCGTCCGCCCACGTGTTCTCGCACACCCCGAGAGCTTCTGGTCAGCGGGGTGGTGGCACCGGGATCCTCATCTCTCCCAAGTGGTCATTCTCTCTTTCTCCCCTTACCCATCTGTCTATCGCCTCCTTTGAATTCCATGCTGTCACAGTTACCAGCCCTTTCAAGCTTAACATCCTTATCATTTATCGCCCTCCAGGTTCCCTCGGAGAGTTCATCAATGAGCTTGATGCCTTGATAAGCTCCTTTCCTGAGGACGGCTCACCTCTCACAGTCCTGGGCCGACTTTAACCTCCCCACGTCTACCTTTGACTCATTCTTCTCTGCCTCCTTCTTTCCACTCCTCTCCTCTTTTGACCTCACCCTCTCACCTTCCCCCCCTACTCACAAGGCAGGCAATACTCTCGACCTCATCTTTACTAGATGCTGTTCTTCCACTAACCTCATTGCAACTCCCCTCCAAGTCTCCGACCACTACCTTGTATCCTTTTCCCTCTCGCTCTCATCCAACACTTCCCACACTGCCCCTACTCGGATGGTATCGCGCCGTCCCAACCTTCGCTCTCTCTCCCCCGCTACTCTCTCCTCTTCCATCCTATCATCTCTTCCCTCTGCTCATACCTTCTCCAACCTATCTCCTGATTCTGCCTCCTCAACCCTCCTCTCTTCCCTTTCTGCATTCTTTGACTCTCTATGTCCCCTATCTCCAGGCCGCTCGGTCCTCCCTCCCGCTCCGTGGCTCGACGACTCATTGCGAGCTCACAGAACAGAGCTCCGGGCAGCCGAGCGGAAATGGAGGAAAACTCGCCTCCTGCGGACCTGGCATCCTTTCACTCCCTCCTCTCTACATTTTCCTCCTCTGTCTCTGCTGCTAAAGCCACTTTCTACCACTCTAAATTCCAAGCATCTGCCTCTAACCCTAGGAAGCTCTTTGCCACCTTCTCCTCCCTCCTGAATCCCCTCCCCCTCCTCCCTCTCTGCAGATGACTTCGTCAACCATTTTGAAAAGAAGGTCGACGACATCCGATCCTCGTTTGCTAAGTCAAACAGCACCGCCTAGTTCTGCTCACACTGCCCTACCCTGTGCTCTGACCTCTTTCTCCCTCTCTCTCCAGATGAAATCTCGCTTCTTGTGACGGCCGGCCGCCCAACAACCTGCCCGCTTGACCTATCCTCCTCTCTTCTCCAGACCATTTCCGGAGACCTTCTCCCTTACCTCACCTCGCTCATCAACTCATCCCTGACCGCTGGCTACGTCCCTTCCGTCTTCAAGAGAGCGAGAGTTGCACCCCTTCTGAAAAAACCTACACTCGATCCCTCCGATGTCAACAACTACAGACCAGTATCCCTTCTTTCTTTGCTCTCCAAAACTCTTGAACGTGCCGTCCTTGGCCAGCTCTCCCGCTATCTCTCTCAGAATGACCTTCTTGATCCAAATCAGTCAGGTTTCAAGACTAGTCATTCAACTGAGACTGCTCTTCTCTGTATCACGGAGGCGCTCCGCACTGCTAAAGCTAACTCTCTCTCCTCTGCTCTCATCCTTCTAGACCTATCGGCTGCCTTCGATACTGTGAACCATCAGATCCTCCTCTCCACCCTCTCCTCTCCGAGCCCACGCTTGGATTGCGTCCTACCTGACAGGTCGCTCCTACCAGGTGGCGTGGCGAGAATCTGTCTCCTCGCCACGCGCTCTCACCACTGGTGTCCCCCAGGGCTCGGTTCTAGGCCCTCTCCTATTCTCGCTATACACCAAGTCACTTGGCTCTGTCATAACCTCACATGGTCTCTCCTATCATTGCTATGCAGACGACACACAATTAATCTTCTCCTTTCCCCCTTCTGATGACCAGGTGGCGAATCGCATCTCTGCATGTCTGGCAGACATATCAGTGTGGATGACGGATCACCACCTCAAGCTGAACCTCGGCAAGACGGAGCTGCTCTTCCTCCCGGGGAAGGACTGCCCATTCCATGATCTCGCCATCACGGTTGACAACTCCATTGTGTCCTCCTCCCAGAGCGCTAAGAACCTTGGCGTGATCCTGGACAACACCTTGTCGTTCTCAACCAACATCATGGCGGTGGCCCGTTCCTGTAGGTTCATGCTCTACAACATCCGCAGAGTACGACCCTGCCTCACACAGGAAGCGGCGCAGGTCCTAAATCCAGGCACTTGTCATCTCCCGTCTGGATTACTGCAACTCGCTGTTGGCTGGGCTCCCTGCCTGTGCCATTAAGCCCCTACAACTCATCCAGAACGCCGCAGCCCGTCTGGTGTTCAACCTTCCCAAGTTCTCTCACGTCACCCCCGCTCCTCCGCTCTCTCCACTGGCTTCCAGTTGAAGCTCGCATCCGCTACAAGACCATGGTGCTTGCCTACGGAGCTGTGAGGGGAACGGCACCGCAGTACCTCCAGGCTCTGATCAGGCCCTACACCCAAACAAGGGCACTGCGTTCATCCACCTCTGGCCTGCTCGCCTCCCTACCACTGAGGAAGTACAGTTCCCGCTCAGCCCAGTCAAAACTGTTCGCTGCTCTGGCCCCCCAATGGTGGAACAAACTCCCTCACGACGCCAGGACAGCAGAGTCAATCACCACCTTCCGGAGACACCTGAAACCCCACCTCTTCAAGGAATACCTAGGATAGGATAAGTAATCCTTCTCACCCCCCCTAAATGATTTAGATGCACTATTGTAAGTGGCTGTTCCACTGGATGTCAGAAGGTGAATTCACCAATTTGTAAGTCGCTCAAGTGTCCCACTTGTTGTTGATTCTTCACAAAAAAAATACAGTTTTATATCTTTATGTTTGAAGCCTGAAATTTGGCAAAAGGTCGCAAAGTTCAAGGGGGCCAAATACTTTCGCA
>NW_027009987.1:0-36784 GCF_036934945.1 Oncorhynchus masou masou
ATGTCTTCAATATTATTCTACAATGTAGATAATAGTAAAAATAAAGAAACCCTTGAATGAGTAGGTGTGTCAATACTTTTTACTGATACTGTACATCAACTGATTCTAGCCAGAGCAAGATGAGCTGAAATATATATATATATTTTTTTAATTGTACCTTTTATTTTACTAGGCAAGTCAGTTAAGAATAAATTCTTATTTTCAATGACGGCCTAGGAACAGTGGGTTAACTGCCTGTTCTGGGGCAGAACGGCAGATTTATACCTTGTCAGCTCGGGGGTTTGAACTTGCAACATTCCGGTTACTAGTCCAACGCTCTTACCACTAGGCTACCCTGCCGCTTCAAATATGCCAACTGTATAACGGTCGTTCAAGTTCTTGTTAGCTAACCAAATGACACCTGCATCTCTAGCTGTGTATAGCTACTGAAAACAATGAGAGGAAAAAGTCAGTCACTCAACCACTCCTCCAATGACATGACATCCTCCTAGCAGCTAGCTCGCTAACGTTAGGGTCCTCCTCCAATGGCATGACATCCTCCTAGCAGCTAGCTCGCTAACGTTAGGGTCCTCCTCCAATGGCATGACATCCTCCTAGCAGCTAGCTAGCTAACGTTAGGGTCCTCCTCCAATGGCATGACATCCTACTAGCAGCTAGCTAGCTAACGTTAGGGTCCTCCTCCAATGGCATGACATCCTCCTAGCAGCTAGCTAGCTATCTAGCCTACGGTAAGCCCTGTCTTAACTTGTTACATCAACAGATATGCTAGCAAATTATCCACATTATGACTGACCTGTGATCATTGCCTTTGCTAGTTTGATTGTCTGTTTCATATCTGCAAAGTAGTTAAAACCGCTGTCTGTTCCACTTTTTAATGTCAAATAGCAGCAGCCAGGTGTAACCTTGCGGGTCAGTGAACAGCAGCAGTACAGTGACGTTGTGGGAGCAAAACCTACACACTCACTCTAGTCCAAGGGGTATTCAACTCTTCCCCTACGAAGTCCGGCTGTTTTTCTGTCCTACTTGATAATTAATTGCACAAACCTGGTGTCTCAGGTCTAAATCAGTCCCTGATTAGAACAATGAAAAAAATGTGGTGGAACTGGCTTGGGCGTCTGAAGTTGTTTGAGGGATCTAGTCCATGTAGTGTTGCCCCACTGCATACAGGAAGATGACTGCCCAGACACCGGTAGGCTAAACTCAGAGAGACACACACACTGAGTATACCAAACATTAGGAACACCTTCCTAATGTTGAGTTGCACACCTTTTGCCCTAAGAACAGCCTCAAATCTTCAGGAAATGGATTCCACAAGGTGTTGAAAGCGTTCCACAGGGATGCTGGCCCATGTTGACTCTACAAGGTGTTGAAAGCGTTCCACAGGGATGCTGGCCCATGTTGACTCTACAAGGTGTTGAAAGCGTTCCACAGGGATGCTGGCCCATGTTGACTCTACAAGGTGTTGAAAGCGTTCCACAGGGATGCTGGCCCATGTTGACTCTACAAGGTGTTGAAAGCGTTCCACAGGGATGCTGGCCCATGTTGACTCTACAAGGTGTTGAAAAGCGCCCACAGGGATGCTGGCCCATGTTGACTCTACAAGGTGTTGAAAGCGTTCCACAGGGATGCTGGCCCATGTTGACTCTACAAGGTGTTGAAAGCGTTCCACAGGGATGCTGGCCCATGTTGACTCTACAAGGTGTTGAAAGCGTTCCACAGGGATACTGGCCCATGTTGACTCTACAAGGTGTTGAAAGCGTTCCACAGGGATGCTGGCCCATGTTGACTCCAATGCTTCCCATAGTTGTTGTCAAATTGGCTGGATGTCCTTTGGTAATGGAAAAAGCAAGTGTTCTTAATATTTTGTATTCTCAGTGTATATTTATTGGCATTTGGCACCAATCCAGTCAGGTATTGAAGGTTATCTAAATAATGTACTAGCAGGAAGGCAGGAAGTCAGTCAGATTATTAACGCACTAATCAATTAGTAAACCCCATCCCGTCTCAGAAAGGATTACAGTGTGTGTGTGTGTGTGTATATTTTTGTGAGCCTGGTGTGAGTGTTTTTACATGTGGCTGTAGGGTCTCCATGGTGACAAGTGTGTGTGGACACAGACCCAGTGATATGGCAGAGTGTCTGGTGTTTTTGTCCGGCATCCTCTGTCTCATTGAAAAGTTTGAATTTCAGTGGTCCAACCAGAGAGGTAGATGAGCTAGGGTAGGGTTTCCCAAACTCAGTCCTCAGGTCCCCAAGGGGTGCATGTTTTGGTTGTTGCCCTGGTGCTACACAGCTGATTTTCAAATCAACTAATCAAGGTTTGATTTGAATCAGTTGTGTAGTGCTGGGGCAAAAAACCCTTGGGGTCCCGAGGACTGAGTTTGGGAAATCCTGAGCTAGGAAGAGGAACATTCCCGTGTGTGTGTGTGTGTGTGTGTGTGTACACACACTGCACCTTTTCCTGCTTTCCCACTCACAGTTCTGCAAACATGAGCTCAGCTCCATAGTGAACAAGGTTTCCGCAAGCACAGCAATATCCTCCGTGTGTGTGTTTTTGTGTGTGTGCTTGTTAGAGATGGAACGATTTGAAAGAGAGAAGACGTGTAGTGATATGAGGGAGAAAAGAATGTGGTAAGTGGAGGAGAAATAAAGAGCGATGGAGCAGGAAGGTGATGATTGGGTCATGAGTGTTCTTCTTCCAATCAGAGGATGAAGGGTTTCTCTGTCGTCAGCTGTTGTATCCAGGCTTTAACAGCTCTGAATATTATATTATTAGCTTATTGGAACCACTCATCATTATACAGTGGGGCAAAAAGTATTTAGTCAGCCAACTTATTTTCCACCATAATTTGCAAATAAATTCATTAAAAAATCCTACAATGTGATTTTCTGGATTTTTTTTTTCTCATTTTGTCTGTCATAGTTGAAGTGTACCTATGATGAAAATTACAGGCCTCATCTTTTTAAGTGGGAGAACTTGCACAATTGGTAGCTGACTAAATACTTTTTTGCCCCACTGTATATAACCTTATCTATTCTATATACATCTGCTATCTATATGTTAGGATTAAATGGCTGTGATTTGAAATTAAATTGGTAGATTGCATGTGATCATGGAAGGATTCAATCTTGTGTGTGTGTGTGTCCGGCTCATCAGGTTAATCAAGGGCACTACAGCAGCATCGCTGCACACTACTGAGCCATAATCAATCTAACCACTACACCTCATGGTCTTTCCTCTATACCACATAGTTGAGGGTGGAGGACAACAGACACAAACATTCAGCCAGACACACCCTGAGACTATACAAGCAATTACAAAACATCATACACAGACTAACACACAATGTGGTAGGATTAGGATGCTACTTGTTGTCATTTGACAGCTGAGAATATGAACATGTTTGTTGGTTTAAGCCTGTATTTTCCACAACATGAAATGTAGGCGTAGGCCACCTAATACATTGAAATCAACATGCTTGCTTCACAACCAGATAAACAACCCCGGCTAGGACCTGGCTCATGTTCTCCTCGTGTTATCTGATTGCTGTTGGATTTCCCAATCTTTGTTCCGTGTTTTGTTTTCGTCACGTTCTTACTGGAAGGAAGCTGAAAACAGCCGTGTCGTGTGTCGCTGCCGCAAGGCAGAAGGCGACCTTTTGGCGCAGATCTAGGATCAGCTTTCCTCCACATCCTGTAACCATAACGATCATTGGGGAGAACCACCAACGCCGATCTAAGATCAGTGTTTATGGCTTCAGCGCGACACCTTCTATCCCTGCGGAGCCTGGATTGAAGCACATGTGCGCAGTCCCCTCCCTTTCTCCCGGGAAGTAGTATTTACCGCAGCCCAACTGCGGGTTGGGAACATTCAGGAGCTCATCATCTGAACAGAATGCAGCTCACAGGGATCAGTCTCTCCAGCCTCTTCATCCAGTCAAGCGTTTATTTGGCACCGATAATGAAGTGTATCTGAAGATGAATTGTGAAACGTTGATCTTCTGTTTTTATATTGATTTTATTTGTTTACATTTTATTATGTTAGTGTTATTACATATGTTGACTTTGGACTAAACACAGCGGACTCGCGTTGTTTGGTGTGCTAGTGATTTGGTGCTCGTGCTTGAACCGTGTATCTGGATGAAATAAGAGTTTGAGGTTCTAAAACTAGACATCAGTGGCGTGTTTTTCGGTGTGTCCCCGATCGTGGTCAGTGCTGTACAGCGGTTCATAGTCACCCGTGCGTAACCAATCACATGGCCGCTCTGGAGTGAAGCAAGCCTCGCCACAGAACCACAGGTCGACCCACTCCCGTCCTCCACATCGCAGCGATGCCTCCCGGTGTTGTAGCCCCGTCTCCACGGAGCTCTCCGGTCCGGTGCTTCTACGCCTTGACACCGTACTTCATAGAGGACTCTGTCATCTCCCAGAGCAAGATTGATCAGCTGTAAGTTTGCAGTTAACGGCTCCAGTTGAGCCCTGCTCCCATCTCTACCTTCATATACCCCAGTCAGTTTGCAGCGAAGCAGACAACTCAAATGCTGCATTTACATTTAGCTACATTTTTTATTTCGCCGTTATTTAATCAGGAAGGGCTCATTTGAGATTTTGAAATGTACTTTTCAAGAGCGTCCTGGCCAAGATAGGCAGCACCATGTCATTACACATTTAGACAGACATGAAAACTACAGGTGATCTAGTAAAAAAAAACATTAACAAGAGTATAACTATCATAAAACATCAAATTAAAAAACATTGACAGGTCAGGGAATCAGCCTCAATCTTTCATCAATGATTTATAAACACCAATAGGGACAAGTTCTTCCAGTTGAACATTTTTTTTAAGGTGTTCTAAGACGATGGCGCAGAGTACATAAAAGCCCTTTTACCAAATTCAGTTCAGACATTTGGAACGGTTAGCAGGATAAAGTCCTGCAAATGAAGAATACCTACCACATTTCTGAACAATAAAAATGTCAAAATAAAATGGTAGGAAACCCCAAAATGGCTTTGTAAGTAAAAGTATACCAGTGACTGAGTATACGATTGAGTAGAGAAGGCCAGCCGATCCTTGTATATAAAGTGTGGTGGTGCGTGAGGGTTTTGCAGTTTTAAAATAAATCTCAATGCTCCATGATAAAGGGTGTCAATTGATCTCAAACACTGAGCGGAAGCATTCATATATAAAATATCCCCTTAGTCTAGTATAGGCATAAATGTAAGTTGTTGAATATGCAATTTAAGAGGCCGTAATCAATTAAAATTCCAAGATATTTATATGAGGTTACAGTCTCTATCTCATTGCCCTGACAGGTGGTGAAAGGTTCAGAAGTTTATTTCTTGCTTTCAGTATTGAGGATAAGCTTCAATTGACACAAGGTATGTTGTGCTGTTTTTTTGTCAAGGGCTTCAGTGATATAATTTAAAATCTTCATGGCTGTTGTAATTGTGCTATGCTTCTTCCTGAAGCCCGACTGGTACATTGATCAAATAGAGTTAGTATATAAAAACTATTTTAGCTGTTCACTCAAAGGTTTCAAGTATTTTCACCAGGAGTGACAGCTTTGAGATTGGCCTATAATTATTTAAGAGTTGGATCTCACCCCTTTTAAGTGGTAGGACAAATCCTGATTTTCAGATTTTGTGAATTTCATTACATTCCAGGGTGAGATTGAACAGAGATTGTAAGTGGTTCAGCTACGAAATCAGCTGCCAGTTTTACAAAGCAGGGATCCAGAAGATCAGGACCTGCAGGCTTTCTCCGATCTAAGGATATCTGGGCTTTATGTACCACCTGTACTGAGAATGGCAAAAAGCTGAAAGTTTGACCAGCTCTCACTGGTTCATCCACACAGGGTTGTACAGAGACAGAGGACACTGAATCAATCAGCCTACCAGATGATACAAAGTGCTCATTGAAACAATTCAGCATTCCAGTTTTGTCATATTCAGTACATGTGACAGTAATTTCATTAACATTGCTGTTACCAGACAGACTTAATAGCCTTCCAGAACGTTCTAGGGTCATTCCGGTTCAGTGGTAACACATACAATATTCAGACTTGGCCTTCCTGAGATGAAAATGACACGTTTTGTAACTGGCTAAAAAGAAGCCAATCAGCATCAGAGCATGATTTCCTTGCTTTAGCCCAGGCTAGATTACGTTCGTGAGTAATACAAGACAGCTCAGAAGAAAACCATGGATTATCCCTCCCTTTAACCCTGAAACTGTGGAATGGGGCATGTTTGTTTACTATTTGGAAATATGAAAAGAATATGAAATAATTTCCAGGCAGTTTCCACATCCGGAATCAGCTTAATCTTGCTCCATTCGAAATAAAAACAAATCATGAAGAAAGCCTGCTCATTAAAATACAGCCTGGATTCGGACCAGGGTGTCTGTAGTGATGCCTCTAGCACTGAGATGCTGCAGTGCCTTAGAGCACTGTGCCACTTAGGAGCCCAGATAATGTGATTTAACCACAGATTTTTGGTGTCCATTACTTACTGGGAGTTGCAGGTCAAGTCGTGTTTGGTGTAGGACAGAGAATTCTCGACCAACCTTAACTTGGCGATATCATCTGGGTATATTCTAAGATGTCGTTGCGTCCAGTTGCAGGTGGTGCGTTTTTAATAATGGAACATATTATAAATTCAAATTATATATATATATATATATATATATATATATATTTGCTCCATGAAGTAATCCAACCATGTCTACGCTTCCATTTTTATATTTCAAATCTCTGCTCACTGAGACCAATGTGCCGCATGTCATGATGACACTCGCCTGTATCGATCAACGAGGGAGAAGATTTGAAATGGAGAAGATCGTTGCATACAAATTGTTGGATTACTCTCTCTGTTTCTCTCTCTTTGTTTCTCTCTCGCTCTCTCTGTTTCTCTTGCTCTCTCTGTTTCTCTCTCGCTCTGTCTCTGTTTCTCTCAATTCAATTTCAAACAAGGTCTTTGTCATGGGAAACATATGTTAACACTGCCAAAGCATGTGAAGTAGATAATAAACAAAGATGAATTAAACAATAAAAATGAACAGTAAATATTACACTCACAAGTTCCAAAATAATAAAGACTTTACAAATGTCATTATGTGCAAATAGTTAAAGTCCAAACGTACGTTTGGGAAACAGGTTTACATTGCCAAAGCAAATGGAATAGACAATGAACAAAAGGGAAATAAACAGGGGAAACATTAGTAAACAGCTGTCTCTGTCTCGCTCGCTCTGTTTTTCTCTTTCTCTCTTTGTCTCTGTCTCGCTCTGTTTTTCTCTCTCTGTCCCTCTCTCTGTTTCTCTCTCTCTCTTTGTCTCTGCCTCGCTCGCTCTGTTTTTCTCTCTCTGTCCCTCTCTCTGTTTCTCTCTCTCTCTTTGTCTGCCTCGCTCGCTCTGTTTTTCTCTCTGTCCCTCTCTCTCTCTTTGTCTGTCTTGCTTGCTCTTTCTCTCTGTCCCTCTCTCTTTCTTTGTCTCCGTCTCGCTCGATCTGTTTTTCTCGCTCTGTCCCTCTCTCTGTTTCTCTCTCTCTTTGTCTCCATCTCCCTCGCTCTGTTTTTCTCGCTCTGTCCCTCTCTCGCTCGGTCTCCAATTCAAAGGGCTTTATTGGAATGGGAAACATACAGTACCAGTCAGAAGTTTGGACACACCTACTCATTCAAGGGTTTTTATTTTTATTTTTGCTATAGAATAATAGTGAAGACATCAAAATTATAAAATAAAACATATGGAATAATGTAGTAAGCAAAAAAGGTACTTAATTGTTTCCCAGAAATGATTGGATATTGTGATTTAAATGGGTCCATTTGATCTTTAAGTTGCAGTGCATTTATGTAAAAATGAACTGGGGAATAGTATTCGGTTGAAAAATTGATAATTGGTGGAGTACTGTGGGATACCTATATCCCAGTGAGCCTCCCAGGCCCATGTTGCCAGGTTTAAGAACATGCATTCTAATATGAGTAATATCACCTTTTTGTTTTGTTTTACACACTTTAAACGTATTCAACGGATCCGTTGGCCAAAAGTCGTTTAAACATTCAAACGTCTTTTAATATATACTTTGAGAACCCCTGCAGTAATAACATGTAAAACACTTTCACATGTTTCCGTAAGTGCAGCTACATGGCCTTCTGGGTTAGTTAGACCGATGGGTAAGCCCATAGAAATATCATTACTTTATCTAATATAGGTTTGTGCCTAATGTTGTATAAAGGCCAAAGACATAAGCTAGTGACAGTAGTAGAAAGAGAGTGGCTGAATGAAGCACTGTAGAGGAGGGTCAGGTTTAAAGATGGCCGTGCAGAGGTCTCACATTGTTTTCTTGACCTGTGTTTTTAAGCTCCTCTCTCTCCCCCTCGTTCGTTAGTTAGTTTATGAGCATGTCCAGTACAGTTAAGCCACCACAAAATTGGAACCAGCTGTGTGTTTGAAAGCACATTTCCGTGTGTGTCTTTGTGTATTCTCTCTCCCTGTGCGTGTCCCCTCTCCCTGTGTGTGTCCATGTTATGGCGGATGGTGTGTTGTCACGATGAAAGTAAACAGTGTTGCTCAGGTTAAAAACTCATAGATTCAGAGTATGGAAAAAGTGTATTTTGTCCACAAACTGTGTTTTGTGTAACGTGTGGTAGGGAACATGGCAGAGGTATTAAGTGGCAGGTGTGTTCAGTGTTTTGGTCTGAAAGCGCAGTTTGCACTGCTTCAGACCCATACTGTAGCTCAGTTTCCCACATTAATCTACGGCCTTCAGACCTGTATTCTACTGCAGACCAGTACTCTACCTTCAGTACTGTATTCTACTGCAGACCAGTACTCTACCTTCAGTACTGTATTCTACTGCAGACCAGTACTCTACCTTCAGTACTCTATTCTACTGCAGACCAGTACTCTACCTTCAGTACTCTATTCTACTGCAGACCAGTACTCTACCTTCAGTACTGTATTCTACTGCAGACCAGTACTCTACCTTCAGTACTGTATTCTACTGCAGACCAGTACTCTACCTTCAGTACTGTATTCTACTGCAGACCAGTACTCTACCTTCAGTACTCTATTCTACTGCAGACCAGTACTCTACCTTCAGTACTGTATTCTACTGCAGACCAGTACTCTACCTTCAGTACTGTATTCTACTGCAGACCAGTACTCTACCTTCAGTACTGTATTCTACTGCAGACCAGTACTCTACCTTCAGTACTGTATTCTACTGCAGACCAGTACTCTACCTTCAGTACTGTATTCTACTGCAGACCAGTACTCTACCTTCAGTACTGTATTCTACTGCAGACCAGTACTCTACCTTCAGTACTGTATTCTACTGCAGACCAGTACTCTACCTTCAGTACTGTATTCTACTGCAGACCAGTACTCTACCTTCAGTACTGTATTCTACTGCAGACCAGTA
Organism: Oncorhynchus masou masou; assembly: GCF_036934945.1. NCBI lineage: Eukaryota > Metazoa > Chordata > Actinopteri > Salmoniformes > Salmonidae > Oncorhynchus > Oncorhynchus masou. The sequence continues at coordinate 9,413 of NW_027009987.1, forward strand.
CTCTACCTTCAGTACTGTATTCTACTGCAGACCAGTACTCTACCTTCAGTACTGTATTCTACTGCAGACCAGTACTCTACCTTCAGTACTGTATTCTACTGCAGACCAGTACTCTACCTTCAGTACTGCAGACCAGTACTCTACCTTCAGTACTGTATTCTACTGCAGACCAGTACTCTACCTTCAGTACTGTATTCTACTGCAGACCAGTACTCTACCTTCAGTACTGTATTCTACTGCAGACCAGTACTCTACCTTCAGTACTGTATTCTACTGCAGACCAGTACTCTACCTTCAGTACTGTATTCTACTGCAGACCAGTACTCTACCTTCAGTACTGTATTCTACTGCAGACCAGTACTCTACCTTCAGTACTGTATTCTACTGCAGACCAGTACTCTACCTTCAGTACTGTATTCTACTGCAGACCAGTACTCTACCTTCAGTACTGTATTCTACTGCAGACCAGTACATGAATGCCTTTAGAACTGAGGTCAGCTTCAGCCTGCAGGATAAAACATGGAAGCCCACCGCAAGTAGACAGTTGGGAGTACAGTAGATTACTGTACAGTAGGAGCCTTGTCCCAAATGGCACCCTATTCCCTATATGACGCACTACTTTTGTCCAAAGCCCTATGGGCCTGTACTGTTAAGTCGTCTTTCTGATTACTGTAGGTATTCAGTGATGGCCTGACTTACCACATCGCTCCGGCCAAATACCACACCTACTAGCATTTCTTCCCTGGAGCGATCTGTAGAGCAGCGGAATTCAATTTGGGATGAGTCTTTGTGCAAATTCAGTGATACAGATGAGATACATTTACAACCATGTTGAAGTTGCACTATGCAGAAATCGCTCTACCATTTTCCTGGTTGCAAAAATGCTAATAGTTCGCCTAGTTTCAGTTTGTGTCAAAACAAGCAAGTTTAGTGTAGATAATCATTGTACCATCTAAACCACTGTAAAATCTGTTCCATAACAAAAAATATAGTATTTTCAGCTGTTTGAAGCTGGTGTGCAAAAACTAAACTTAAGAACAGGAAGCATATAAATGGTGCACATAGAACAGATCTACCACTTAGACTTGTTTTCAATGAGAATGACAGATCTATAACTCATATTTCTGTGAGAATTTGGTCTGGTCACCACCCCAAAGAAGTTTCATATTGCAGCTTTAAATTGAGATGTCAGCCAGGCTCATTTGTCAGGCTCAAGTGCTCAGGGTGTTTGTGTGGAATTGTAATTTTAGACGGGATGGGTGGGTCAGGCGCTCCACCTGGCTTTGCTGTTTTGGTACTAGGTTAGTTTGACACCAAGGAGGTCCATTGCATGAGAACACACACATTTACATTTACATTTAAGTCATTTAGCAGACGCTCTTATCCAGAGCGACTTACAAATTGGTGAATTCACCTTCTGACATCCAGTGGAACAGCCACTTTACAATAGTGCATCTAAATCATTAAGGGGGGTGAGAAGGATTACTTATCCTATCCTAGGTATTCCTTGAAGAGGTGGGGTTTCAGGTGTCTCCGGAAGGTGGTGATTGACTCCGCTGTCCTGGCGTCGTGAGGGAGTTTGTTCCACCATTGGGGGGCCAGAGCAGCGAACAGTTTTGACTGGGCTGAGCAGGAACTGTACTTCCTCAATGGTAGGGAGGCGAGCAGGCCAGAGGTGGATGAACGCAGTGCCCTTGCTTGGGTGTAGGGCCTGATCAGAGCCTGGAGGTACTGCGGTGCCGTTCCCCTCACAGCTCCGTAGGCAAGCACCATGGTCTTGTAGCGGATGCGAGCTTCAACTGGAAGCCAGTGGAGAGAGCGGAGGAGCGGGGTGACGTGAGAACTTGGGAAGGTTGAACACCACACACACACACACACACACACACACACACACACACACACACACTTGTTTTACTCTCATTGTAGGGACAAAACAATTTGATCCCCATTCAAAATCCTATTTTCCTTAACTTAACTCCTAACCCTAGTTGTAAACCTAAAAGTATTTTTCCTTGTGGGGACCGGCAAAGTCCACACTTGTCCGAATTTTCCTTGTTCCTTCCTGGTTCACACACCCCTTAGCCTGTAGCGTTTAAGAGAACATCGCCCCTTAGCCTGTAGCGTTAAAGAGAACATCGCCCCTTAGCCTGTAGCGTTAAAGAGAACATCGCCCCTTAGCCTGTAGCGTTAAAGAGAACATCGGCCCTTAGCATGTAGCGGTAAAGAGAACATCGGCCCTTAGCATGTAGCGGTAAAGAGAACATCGGCCCTTAGCATGTAGCGGTAAAGAGAACATCGCCCCTTAGCCTGTAGCGTTTAAGAGAACATCGGCCCTTAGCTTGTAGCGGTAAAGAGAACATCGGCCCTTAGCATGTAGCGGTAAAGAGAACATCGGCCCTTAGCATGTAGCGGTAAAGAGAACATCGCCCCTTAGCCTGTAGCGTTTAAGAGAACATCCTGTCATCAGACAACAACCCATATGTAGTGGTGTGCTAGAACCTGGAAGCGAGTCAGGGGCACGGAACGGTCTGCTTTTGTTCCGCTCTGTCTCTCAGCGACCTCCTCTTCCCCCTGTTATTCCTCAGCTACACTGCCCTGCCTCAGGGGCAGCAGACTGGGCGGTTCTACCATAATCGATATGATTGTATTGGTTGTTGTGAAAGCATTTTAACTCTTCCTCCGCTCCATCTCTCCCTCTTGTCCCTCACTCTCTCTCCAGTATCAGTGAGAGCTTCCTGACAGTGAAAGGCGCCGCCCTCTTCCTGCCCCGGGGAAATGGCTCCTCCCCTACTTCTGCTTCCCCTTCGCTCAGCTCCGCAGCAAACATGCAGGTACAGTACGGAGTAGACACGTAATGGGAAACTGAGCACGGTAGTTTCATGTCCAGATCAATCATTGAAATGTATTTTATAAAGCCCTTTTTTGACGTCAGCAGTTGTGAAACCAGTTATGTGGCTTAGACCGCAAAGAGCAAGCAAAGCACCGTGGCCATGAGAAATTCCCTAATTGGTGTTTCAATTAGAGGAGCGAGTAATGAAAAGATGCCCGTGATAAAGCATTAATGTGACAAAGAGAAGAGATTAGCATTTATTAATGAGCAGATATGCAAAGTCTGTACATGCAATAAGGATGCTATAGAGTGGAATGGTACAGTGTGGTGGTGGTTATCATGGGAACACAGAATGCAGTGTTAAGTGTTTGTATGTGTGTGCGTGCGTGCGCGCGTCTCTCCAGGTGACCTCCAGCAGCACCTGCAGACCATGTTCACTCTCCTCCGACCAGAGGACAACATCAAACTGGTGAGTAAACACACACACACACTGCATGATCAAAACACAAACATAGTTCTCGTCAACGTAATAGTCAAGATCTGGTTTTCACGCTTCCTTTCCTTCACTCTCTCTGTACTTCCCTCCTCCTTTCTCTCTGTACTTCCCTCCTCTTTTCTCTCTGTACTTCCCTCCTCTTTTCTCTCTGTACTTCCCTCCTCCTTTCTCTCTGTACTTCCCTCCTCTTTTCTCTCTGTACTTCCCTCCTCCTTTCTCTCTGTACTTCCCTCCTCCTTTCTCTCTGTACTTCCCTCCTCCTTTCTCTCTGTACTTCCCTCCTCCTTTCTCTCTCTCTCTCTCTCTAGGCTGTCCGGTTGGAGAGTACCGTGTACCAGGGGACTCGTTACATGGTGGTGGTCTCCACTAACGGCCGTCAGGACACTGAGGAGAGCTTGGTGCTGGGTATGGACTTCAGTCCTGCAGACAGGTGTGTGTGGACTCAGAGATCGTGTTGGACAATCACAGAGCAATGTGGTGTAGTAACACCGGCTTATTGTGTTGGTCTTCCAGCTCGTGCTCGGTGGGGCTGGTTCTCCCTCTATGGAGCGACTCACTGATACACCTGGATGGAGACGGGTAACAATGTCTCTCACACATACACACCATACTGACAGGGACACACACACCATACTGACAGGGACACACACACACACCATACTGACAGGGACACACACACACCATACTGACAGGGACACACACACCATACTGACAAGGACACACACACCATACTGACAGGGACACACACACCATACTGACAAGGACACACACACCATACTGACAAGGACACACTCATCTCCACAGATGTGTTTCACAGGACTTTCAGGAAAAGGGGACCTTGTAAATCCTTATGAGTGCTTATTTCTCTCTCTCTGTCAGGGGTTTCAGTGTGTCCACTGATAACCGGATCCATGTATTCAAGCCTGTGTCGGTGCAGGCCATGTGGTGAGTACACTCTTCATAATGTTCTGTTTTTGGTTTGTTTCCACCATGCTAGCTAATGTCTGAGGCACCTCTTTGTTATTTTACCTTGCATATCATTTACTGTTTGATCTTCTCAATTTCTCATCAATGTCACACCCCCCCCCACCCATCCACGGTCTCTCCATCCTTCTCTGCTGATCTCTCTCCATCCCTCCATTTCTCTCCTCTCCCAGGTCTGCTCTGCAGTCGCTCCACAAGGCGTGTGAGGTGGCTCGTTGCCATAACTACTTCCCCGGCAGCCTGTTCCTGACCTGGGTCAGCTACTACCAGAGCCGGGTCTCCTCTGACCAATCACGCATCAACGAGTGGAACGCCATGCAGGACGTCCAATCACATCGTGCCGACTCTCCCGTGATGTTCTCTGACGTGTGAGTGTCATAAACGCGCTGTGTGACGCGTGAGTTTCACCCTTGATGTTTATGTCCCGTGTGCGTAATCAGTACATTGGAAATGTTTATCACTTGAGGTCCCATAATCAACACATCGCCGATGTGCAGTAAAACAAAATGTATGTAGTCACTAGAGACATGTATTGTTCAGATGTTGACTGAGCTACAACCAGCTTCACAAGTCTTCCTGAAATGTTGGGTCTCTGGTCCTGAGGACTAACTATCTCTGTCATCAAGTTCTTGTTTAACGGCCTAATTAAGTGAACGTGGATTAAGAGGGAGGGTTTTAACATCCGTGATGTTTCTATGGACCTGAATGTGACCTTCTAGAAATAGTTGTTGTTGAAATCTCACACAGTGCTGGTGTACACTGTACACACGCCACTATACACAACACACACACACACCACTACATATTCACAGGTGTGTACCACACAATATTATATAGCTCTGTGGTTTATGGCCTGAAAAAGGGCAGAAGGGGAGGGGAGAAGAAAGGGGAGGGGCGAAGAAAGGGGAGGGGCAAAGAAAGGGGAGGGCGGAGGAGGAAGGGAAGGGGGGGCGAAAAGGAGGGGCGGGGGGGAGGGGTGAAGGGGGGAGGGGTGGAGGAAGGGGCGAAGGAAGGGAGAAGAAAGAAGGGGCGAAGGAAGGGAGAAGAAAGGAGGGGCAAAGGAAGGGGAGGGGTGAAGAAAGGGGAGGGGCAAAGGAAGGGAGGGGGTGAAGAAAGGGGAGGGGCGAAGGAAAGGAATGGGCGGGGTGAAGAAAGGGGAGGGGCGACGGAAGGGGCGGGGAGAAGGCAGGGGCGAAGGAAGGGGCGGGGTGAAGAAAGGGGAGGGGGGCGAAGGAGGGGTGAAGAAAGGGGAGGGGCAAAGGAGGGGTGAAGGGAGGGGCGGGGCGAAGGAGGGGCGAAGGAAGGGGAGGGGGGCGAAGAAAGGGGAGGGGAGAGGGAAGGGGCGAAGAAAGGGGAGAAGAAATGGGCGGGGCGAGGGAGAAGAAAGGGGAGGGGGGGCGAAGGAAAGGAAGGGAGAAGAAAGGGAGGGAGAAGAAAGGGGAGGGGCGAAGGAAAGGAAGGGGAGAAGAAGGGGCGGGGAGAGGCGAAGGAAGGGGAGGGGCGAAGAAAGGAAGGGGCGGGGCGAAGGAAGGGGCGAAGGAAGGGTGAAGGGAAGGGGAGGGGCGAAGGAAAAAGGAAGGGAAGGAGGGGGGCGAAGGGAGAAAGGGGGAGGGGAGAAGGGGGAGGGAGAAGGGAGAAAGGGGGGAGGGGAGAAGGGGGGGGGAGGGGCGAAGGGAGAAAGGGGAGGGGCGAAGGGAGAAAGGGGAGGGGAGAAGGGGCGGGGAGGGGAGAAGGGAAGGGGAGGGGAGAAGGGGCGGGGAGGGGCGAAGTAGAGAAAGGGGAGGGAGAAGGGGCGGGAGGGGCGGGCGGGAGAAAGGGGAGGGGAGAAGGGGCGGGGAGGGGAGGAAGGGGCGGGGAGGGGAGGGAAGGAAGGGGAGGGGGGCGAAGGGAGAAAGGGGAGGGAGAAGGGGCGGGGAGGGAGAAGGAAGGGGAGGGGCGAAGGGAGAAGAAAGGGGGGAGGGGGAGGGAGAAGGGGCGAAGGAGGGGGGAGGGAGAAGAAAGGGGCGGGACAAAGGAAGGGAGAAGAAAGGGGCGGGGCGGGGAAGGAAGTGGAGGGGAGAAGGGGCGGGGAGAAGGGGGGGAAGGGCAAAGAAAGGGGAGGGGGGAGAAAGAAAGGGGAGGGGCGAAGGAAGGAAAGGAAGGGGCGGGGGAGGAGGGAAGGGGAGGGGCGAAGGGGGAGGGGAGGGGGAGAAGAAAGGGAAGGGGCGAAGGGAGGGGAGGGGAGAAGGAAGGGGCGAAGGGAGGGGAGGGGAGAAGGAAGGGGAGAAGGAAGGGGAGGGGCGAAGGAAGGGGAGAAGAAAGGGGAGGGGGAGGGGAGAAGAAAGGGGCGGGGGTGAAGGAAGGGCGAAGGGGAGGGGGAGGGGGAGAAGAAAGGGGCGGGGTGAAGGAAGGGCGAAGGGGAGGGGCGGGGGAGAAGGAAAGGAGGGGGGCGAAGGAGGGGAGGGGGAAGGGAGAAGGAAGGGGCGAAGGAAGGGAGAAGAAGGGGGGAGGGGAGAAGGAAGGGGAGGGGCGCGGAAGGAAGGGGGAGAAGGAAGGGGCGGGGCGACTGAAGGGGAGGGGAGAAGGAAGGCGAGGGGCGAGGGGAGGGGAGAAGAAAGGGGTGGGGCGAAGAAAGGGGAGAAGAAAGGGGTGGGGCGAAGGAAAGGAAGGGGAGGGGCGAAGGGGGGGTGATGGAAGAGGGAAGGGGCGAAGGAAGGGGCAGAAGGGAAGGGGCGAAGGAAGGGGCAGAAGGGAAGGGGCGAAGGAAGGGGCAGAAGGGGAGGGGCGAAGAAGGGGCAGAAAGAAAGCTGGAAGGGTCATCGTTTGAAGTCCAGGAAGGAGGGAGGGTGATCTCACACTTCCCGCTGTGTGTTCCCAGGCCGACGGAGAGAGAGCGGACAGAGCGGCTCATCAAGACTCGTCTGAGAGAGATCATGATGCATAAAGACCTTGAGAATGTCACCTGCAAAGAGGTGTGTGTGTTCATAACAAGCTGTCATAGTTTTTACATTTCCTGTTAGTAGCGTGGTGGAAATGCACGTTGTGTGTATGAGTGTATAACCTGCGTGTTCTGTCCTAGATCCGCACAGAGCTGGAGGTGCACATGGTGTGTAACCTGTGTGAGTTTAAGGAGTACATAGACAAGGAGATGATTCTGATCCTGGGTCAGATGGACAGTCCCACTGAGATATTTGACCATGTTTGCCTGGTAGGTCGGTCGATCGATCTCTCTGGCGTTCTCGTCTCTGATTCTATCCCAGTCTTTTCTCTAGTAATACTTATTGTTTAACTGGCTATTATTGTCGTCCATTAAACTGGCTTCCCCCTGACCTGAAAGTGTAAAGGGACATTGGGAAAAGAAGCTGGACTGGAGTGGAACTGATCTTAGTGGTTTTTTTGTTTCCCTCCAGGGCTCTGAGTGGAACTGATCTTAGTGTTTTTTTTGTTTCCCTCCAGGGCTCTGAGTGGAACGCATCCAATCTGGAAGAGCTGCAGAACAGTGGGTAAGGCTTGTTCTAGAGAACTACTGCTCCCATACTGCACTGCTCATACAATTCAAAATCTCAATTCTATTGATATTTCCATTGCCTCTCTATAATGACAACCTGGTCACCTTTCTCCTACCCTTGTTCCTCTTTCTCCCTTCATTCCTTCCCTTTTCTCTCCCTCATTCCTTCCCTTTTCTCTCCCTCATCCTCCTCAGTGTGCAGTATATTCTGAACGTGACGAGGGAGATTGACAACTTCTTCCCAGGTGTGTTTGAGTATCATAACATCCGTGTGTATGATGAGGAGGCTACAGACCTGCTGGCCTATTGGAACGACACCTACAAGTTCATCTCCAGAGCCAGGTGAGTCACTACTGGACTGGCCTCTGTGGACTCTCTCTCGCTCTCTTTCAACGCTCTCTTTTTCTCAACTCTCTTTTTCTCAACTCTCTTTCTCTCAACTCTCTTTCTCTCAACTCTCTTTCTCTCAACTCTCACATCTTTCTCATATTCCTAGAGATGGGTCTCTGTGTTTCTCTGCCATCTTTTGTCTATCTCTCTAACGTCTCTGATCTCTGTGCTCCTATGTCATTACCTTAACCAGTTATAGAGTGTGTCTGTGTTAAATAATGTCTCGGTCTGTGTCCCTGTAGGAAAGCAGGAGCTAAGTGTTTGGTTCACTGTAAGATGGGTGTGAGTCGCTCTGCGTCCACGGTGATAGCCTACGCTATGAAGGAGTACGGCTGGGACCTGGAGAGAGCATTCAACTACGTTAAGGAGCGCCGTGCTGTCACCAAACCTAACCCCTCCTTCATGAGACAGCTAGAGGAGTACCAGGGCATACTGCTGGCCAGGTACACACTGCACTAGCTAACACACGTACCCATTCTCTCTCACACACTCTCTCACTCAGGTGGCATTGTTTGTCACTCACAGCACATACCTAGTAAAGACGTTCTAAGCAGATGATAGTTGTGAGAAACACACTTTTGTTTCCATGAGACTGACCAGGTGAATCTATGTTTCCTTACTGCTGTTAAATCCATTTCAGTCATTGTAGATGAAGGAGAGGAGACGGGTTATAGGTGCCGGGCGCACTGGTTTGTGTCAAGAACTGCAACTCTGCTGGGTTTTTCACTCAACAGTTTCTTGTGTGTACAAGAATTGTCCACCACCCAAAGGTCATCCAGCCACCTTGGGCAGCTTTCAACACCTTGTAGAGTCCATGCCTCAAAGAATTAAGACTGTTTTGAGGGCAAAAAGGGTGCAACTTAATGTTAAGAATATGTTCCTAATATTTTGTACACGTGTGTGAATTACCCATGAGTCAGGGGAACTACCAATGAGTCAGGGGAACTACCAATGAGTCAGGGGAACTACCAATGAGTCAGGGGAACTACCAATGAGTCAGGGGAACTACCAATGAGTCAGGGGAACTACCAATGAGTCAGGGGAACTACCAATGAGTCAGGGGAACTACCAATGAGTCAGGGGAACTACCAATGAGTCAGGGGAACTACCAATGAGTCAGGGGAACTACCAGTCTGGTATGGAGCTGGACAGAGGAGCCTACCAGAAACAAGTATTTAATGTTGATCTCTCGATTCCCTCTTTCTTCCTCTTTGGTCATTCTTTCCTTTCTCCCCTGCCTCTCTCCATCTCTTCCACCCCCCCCCCCTCTCCTCACTACCCTTTCTCCCCCTCTCCTCACTACCCTTTCTCCCCCTCTCCTCACTACCCTTTCTCCCCCTCTCCTCACTACCTTTTCTCTCCCTCTCTCTACTACTCTTCCACCCCCTCTCTCTACTACTCTTCCACCCCCCTTCTCTCTCTTACCCTCTCTCTCCCCACTACCTTTTCTCTCCCTCTCTCTACTACCCCCCTCACCCCCCAGTAAGCAGAGACACAACAAGCTGTGGCGTTCCCACTCGGACAGTGACCTATCGGAGCACCACGAGCCACTATGTAAGACCGTCCAACACCCCCACACCCTGGGCCGCTCCGACCCTCGTAACCAGGGTAACAGCCCCGCCGCCCCCTCCCTGCAGGAGCTGCTGCAGCCGCTGGGATCCCCCTCCAACACGGGCCAGGTGGTGCGGTCCATCTCTGAGTGTGGGACCCCTTCTAGTGCAGGGAAGGTGGTACAGTCCAGTAGCCTGCCCAATGCTACTGCTACCCAGGAGAATATTCTGGACACTAACCAGGAGACTAGGACTGATGCTCTGTTGACTTCCACAACTGGGGACCAGTCATTGGGTGCTGGAGACCAGTCATTGGGTAGTGGGGACCAGTCATTGGGTGCTGGGGACCAGTCATTGGGTAGTGGGGACCAGTCATTGGGTACTGGAGACCAGTCATTGGGTGCTGGAGACCAGTCATTGGGTACTGGGGACCAGTCATTGGGTACTGGAGACCAGTCATTGGGTAGTGGGGACCAGTCATTGGGTACTGGGGACCAGTCATTGGGTACTGGGGACCAGTCATTGGGTACTGGGGACCAGTCATTGGGTAGTGGGGACCAGTCATTGGGTACTGGGGACCAGTCATTGGGTAGTGGGGACCAGTCATTGGGTAGTGGAGACCAGTCATTGGGTACTGGGGACCAGTCATTGGGTACTGGGGACCAGTCATTGGGTAGTGGGGACCAGTCATTGGGTAGTGGGGACCAGTCATTGGGTAGTGGGGACCAGTCATTGGGTACTGGGGACCAGTCATTGGGTGCTGGAGACCAGTCATTGGGTAGTGGGGACCAGTCATTGGGTAGTGGGGACCAGTCATTGGGTAGTGGGGACCAGTCATTGGGTAGTGGGGACCAGTCATTGGGTAGTGGGGACCAGTCATTGGGTACTGGAGACCAGTCATTGGGTACTGGGGACCAGTCATTGGGTACTGGGGACCAGAATCCTTCAACAGCAGCAGCAACTACTGCCTCCACTGGTTCCCAGGCCCATGGGGAGTCTGTGTGTTCCCAGTCACCCCCTCTCTCCAACGGCCTGTGTGATTATGAAGAGGACCACTCAACCCCTCTCCCTCAGCCGCGGGCGGCCACCGTGGTGCCTGACATTTCCACTGTCACCGTGGCGGAGACCGTGCCGGTCAGGCGCCCTCATCCGCCCCCTATCCAACACCACCTTGTCTCCCCCGCCGCCCTTCCAACCTCCTCCGATGAAGACGAGACTCCGAAAGCCAAGGAGCCATCCACCACCTTGCCTAAGGAAAAATACTGCCAGCTGCAGGTGACACCATCCGTGCCTGAGTCATCGTCGATGACCCCGGAAACAAGCACACAAACAGCAGGACCACAAGAGCCGTCCACACCAGTGCCTGACAAGAAACTAGACTGTGACCAGCGGTTACCTGGGGCATCATTGGACAGTTCAGCATCCCAACAGGACCCTGCTCTCGAGGCGGAGAGGTCCTCGGCTCTCAGCACAGACCACATCAACTTCTTCAGCGCCAGAGAGAAGTTCCAGGGCCTGACTCAGGATGGGAGGACCCGTTGCCTTTCTGATCAGGCACTGCAGCAGACACCTCAGCCCATACCCAGGGATCCAGGACAGGAGCAGCAGCAGGAGGACCCCTCTGTTGTGGCGACTGGGGAGGGAGAGGAGGAGGAGGAGGTAGAGGAGAGGAAGAGGGTGAGACAATTTTAATGATTTTGATCAAATCCTATGATGAGTCTTTGCACTGTAATAAAGGCAATTTGTGATTTAATTAGGGTTTGACTATCTGAAGTTGCAATACAACTGTTCCACACAGAAGCATGTTCATATAGAAATACACTCACCGGACAGGTTATTATCCTGTTCACAAAAATGCATCGCTCCTACAGACAGTGAGTCATGTAGCTGTGGCTTGCTATGTAAAGCAGGCAGACGGGCATCGAGGCATTCAGTTACTGTTTGATTGAACGTTAGAATGGGCAAAACGACTGACCTAAGCAACTTTGAGCGTGGTATGATTGTCGGTGCCAGTATCTCAGAAACGGCTGCCCTCCTGGGCTTTTCACGCACGACAGTGTCTTGGGTTTACCGAGAACGGTACGATAAACACAAGATATCAAGTCCGCGGCAGAGAGGTCAAAGGAGAAGGGTGCAAGCTAACAGGCGGGCCCCAAACAGACAGACAACAGTGCAGTACAACAGTGGTGTGCAGAATGGCATCTCGGAATGCACAAGTCGTTGCTCTTTGTCACGGATTACATTACATGCATTACATGCATGCTACATTACAAGCATTTCGCTACACTCGCATTAACATCTGCTAACCATGTGTATGTGACAAATAAAATTTGATTTGATTTGATGTGTTCCACTGCTAACAGCTAAACTGGATGTCTGTCAGCCTAGCGGGTTAAGAGCGTTGGGCCAGTAACCGAAAGGTTGCTGGTACAAATCCTGTGTCGACTAGGTGAAAAATCTGTCTGTAAGTCAGTCTGGATAACAGCATCTGCTAAATCGGGGATTCCCAAATGTTTTCACTCGTGGCCCCCCTTCCAGCATTGGGGAACATCCCGCACCTCCTGCTAGCACCCACCTCTTTCTATGGACACAAGTACCGTTCATGACACCACAAACTGTTCACACTGCTCTTGTTGGAAAGAATTTTGCTTTAAAGCTTATTTCCTGCAGTTCTTTACATTTTGTCAAGGGGTGCAAAGAGAATTGTTGTGTTTTTTAAAGCTAATTTTCTTGCAATTCTACACATTTTGTCATGTCTAATGTGTATTCATGTGATATTTGAGTGACAAAAAAATTACAAAATCTATGGGCAAAAAAAAAGAAAAATGCTAACTAAGATGAGCCAGTCCAATCTGCAGCAACTGCATGATGCCATTAGCATGGAACAACATACCCGTGGAACGTTTCTGACTGGTAGAATCCATGCCCTGAAGATATAAGTACCTAATAGATTCAGTTGTGAGTTTTGTGTTCTCCAACATCGCCACCCAGTGGTCTTAGTGGGGATCTTAAGAAAATGAATTTAGGCTACCAACTTGCAAAAGGACTACTTCTATATTGTTATTTATTGTACTGATTGCTGTTCTTCTTTCTCTCAGGAGAGCATTGTCTCTGTTCACCTCATAGTCACAGAACTGGAGTCCATGACGCACACCGTGGCCCCTCCCCCTGGCCCTCCCAGCCAACCAGAGCCTACTGCTTCCCAGGACCACGCAGTGGGTCAGTCAAACCAGGAAGTAGAGGGCAAAGATGCAGAGTCACAACAGGAAGTGGACGTTGTCAAAGAAGAAGTGAAGGACGAAGCAGAAGAGATGGAAGCAGTCTCCCACTCTGCTGATTGGGCGATGGGCTCTGTGCGCCGCGTCACCCAACAGCTGGAGCAGCGAATGAGGCAGGACTCCCCTTCCCCACCTCCACCTTCCCTCCCCCCCACCCACCCCCATCGTCGCTCCCCTCTCTTACCTCACTCAAGAGAACACTCCCCTCCTGCCTCTAACCCCTTGCCAGAGACAAACTCCAACCCCCAGAATGCACCACTCGGCCCGCAGGGGTCAGAGGTTAGCACTGTGCAGGAAAAGGGTGGGGGCTGCAGTCCTATGGAGGAAGATGGAGGACAGGAGGCTTGGAGAGGTTTACATGAAGACAGTGTTCAAATGCACAAACACAACCTTAGTGATGGCAGCCTTGCATCTACCCTCCACCCTACCCCCATGACCCCCCAACAGTCTTCCCCCATGACCCCCCAACACTCTTCCCCCATCACCCCTCTCCATCCTACCCTAAACTCCGCCCTCGCCTCCCTCTCTTCAGTGGATTTCCTGTGTCTGGAGGGGGTGACAGAGTTTGAGTCGGGCACAGACTGGGACAGTCTTCCGGGTCGAGGACCCCCCGGTGATGATCACATGAGGGAGACATGGGAAACTCTGCGGGAGCTGGGGGCGTTCCTTCGCCAGGTGAGCGGTGGCGGAGCCAAGGTACCCAGGTGTGTGGGCCAGGTGTGGGGGGAAGGTACACAGGCGAGGCAGAAGAGGGTCAGGGGTGGCGAAAGGCAGAGAGCCAGGGAGGTGGAGGCACGGATTCGCCAGGCTGGGCTGACACCGCCCTCCCTGATGAAGCGCTCTGCCTCATTGGCTAAGCTGGGCTGCTTAGACCTGTCGGCCAATGACCTGACCAATTGGGATATTAGCCCCACCTCTCCGGCGACACCCGCTGTGGAACTTCTCCTTCCTTCCACAGAAGCTGACGAGTCCTCCAGGAAACTGAGGGTGCTGTTTCACAATGCCCTGAGTCCTTCTGTCTCGACCAGCAGGCAAGAGTCCCTCACCAACAGAGCGGAGAGGCCTTGTGAGAGCGGGGACACACCCTCAGAACACTTGCATTCTCCTACGTCCAATCAAGGCTGGCAGAAGGAGAAACATCCTGACTCTGGCCATGCCCTCTCGCTGAAGTCTGACCTGATCTCCGTGGCAACACAACAGCAGTATGGAAGGACACACCCCCTACGTAGGCTGAAGAAACGGACTGTCAGCACCCTCTACCACACTATGTGACCCTCACTGTGTGTGTGTGAGAGAGCGTGAGAGACACAGAGTGATGAGAGCTGGTCAAACGCCAGCAACTTCCCTTAGCCCCGACCACCGTCCCTGGCAGATGATAGTCAGATGTGTGGACAATATGCCGGCCGCCTCTCGGATCATTTGAAGGCTCGATGGATTATAGCGAACACAAAGCTGATCTCTTCAGGGCATCGTGTATGTAGTGACTCCTGGGATGTGTAATGTTTCTTGTTGCATACTGTATGTAGTGTGTATTTGAGTCATTTTAGGATGTGTCCTTTTGTTTTCTATTTGTTGGAGTCTGAACTGTTTGTGAGGCAGAATATCTCCATAAGTTTTAAAATGTTTGTCACTTTTGTGTACATAATAGGAAGTGTGTGTGTGTGTGTGTGTGTGTGTGTGTGTGTGTGTGTGTGTGTAGGGGGGACTGAAAAGTGCAGTTTCTCCCTTCCCTTTCTATCAGAAATAACAATGATATGGGGAGGTTTCTCAAATATGCACTTTACTGTTTTTTGATTTATGTATGGTTCCTACCCCTGGAGCTTAATGTGAGTTGAATAGTTGTGAGTATTTTACAGTGCAGAAATGTAATTTCATTTTAAATCTGTAAATATTCTAATTTTTTTATGTGCTTAAACTGTGACCAATAAATAATGACAACTTAACTCCGATTGTTTCTCAATAGGACCACAAAGATAGTTCTTTACGTATGAAATATAGACTTGACGACAGAACTGTGTGCAACGTTGAATTCAATGGAAATGGTTCTGTACAGAACGAGCGGTTGAGAACCGGTGTGATTATGGTGAGGGCAGATCCCATACGGTGTGCTGCATGAGTTTTGACATTTCAGTTGTTCACAACCATATTAATCAGGCCACACCTCACCATCCAAACCACGTGTCATTCAGTATAAACCGCACGGCATGGCAAATGTTGAAGCGAACTGAACGCACCCCATTTCTTCCTCTGTCCTTTACTTCTCAAAGCTCATTGGAGGAGGAAGTCTGAGGGAGGGGACCTTGGATCCTCTCCTCCAATGAGCTTTGAGAGGAATTGAGAACTTATCTACTGTAGTGATATCTTCACACATTCAAGAGAGAGAAATGGTAATGGCATTTTTTTTGTAGCCACTAACTCTGCCGTGGTTCGTTGGAGAAAAGCCGAAAATAAGGTCTGTGATAAACACAGGCTTAGGAGACCTAATCCGTTCTGATAGTCATCAGCTAATGTCACTCCTTGAAGAACTACTAAATAAAAAGAGGTTTCATTAAGATCATGTTCACTACTATTATCCCAGGACAAAATATTTAACATCTCTTAAGCCTGAGTTCAAACTCAGACCAAATGTTCTTAATTTATCCTATAGGGATGGCTGAACAAATATGAACTGTAACTCAGTAAAATCTAAGTACATTTACATTTAAGTCATTTAGCAGACACTCTTATATTCATTGGTGCCCTGACATCAGTGGAACAGCCACTTTACAATAGTGCATCTAAATCATTTAAGGGGGGGGTGAGAAGGCCTAGGGAAGAGGTGGGGCAGGTGCGTCAATTGAAATATTCATTAGGCCCTAATCTATAGATGTCACATGCCTGGGCAGGGGGCAGTCCTAGGCCCACCCACTCAGAATGAGTTTTTTCCCCACAAAAGGGCTTTATTGCAGAGGGAAATACTCCTCAGCACTCCCTTTCAGATGATCCCGCTGGATGTGGAGGTCCTGGGTTGGCGTGGTTACACGTGGTCTGCGAGTATGAGGCCGGTTGGACGTACTGCCAACTTCTCTAAAATGATGTTGGAGGTGCCTTATGTTAGAAAAATGAACAAAATTATCTGGCAACAGTTCCGGTGGACATTCCTGCAGTCAATTGCACACACCCTCAAAACCTGAGACATCTGTGGTACAGATGTTGGTGATAAAATGACACGTTTTAGAATAGCCTTTTATTGTCCCTAGCACAAGGTGCACCTGTGTAATGATCGTGCTGTTTAATCAGCTTCTTGATATGCCACAACTGTCAGGTGGATGGATTATCTTGGAAAAGGAGAAATGCTCACTAACAGGGAGGTAAATGTGTGTGCACCACATTTTAAAGAAATACGCTTTTTGTGGTATGGAACATTTCTGGGATATTTTATTTCAGCTCATGAAACCAACAACTTTACATGTGTTTTTATATTTTTGTTCAGTATAATTTCCAGGTTTTAGGACAACAAACTGGTGAGCTCTTTGCAAGCCCAATCAATGATTACACTTTTAATTGTTACCATCTTTTCCACAGTGAGTCACTAGTGGTTAGGGGCGGCAGTGTAGCCTAGTGGTTAGAGCATTGGACTAGTAACGGAAAGTTTGCAAGTTCAAATCCCCGAGCTGACAAGGTACAAAATCTGTCGTTCTGAACAGGCAGTTAACCCACTGTTTCTAGGCCGTCATTGAAAATAAGAATTTGTTCTTAACTGACTTGCCTAGTAAAATAAAGGTAAAATAAAAAGTTTCCATCCAATTTGAGGAGTGGTGTTTCCACCAAACAGTCAGTTGCTGATAACGTGCTCTTTTGCACCGAATAAAAAAAATGTTTTTCACACATCACATTTTCAGCTCTACCGATTTATCACAAAAACTGTTCTGTTAAAAAACAAATGTGCTTACTTTGGTTGAGGTAGTGGTGTAAAGTACTACTTAGGTCATATTTTTTGTAGGAACCTGTACCTGTACTATATTTATTTTAGAAAACTATTTCTTCACTGAATAACTTTTTACTCCATACATTTTCAATGCTTAGCAGGACAGGAAATTGGTCAAATTAACACACTTCTCAAGAGAACAACCCTGGTCTTGCCTCCTGCCTCAGATCTGGCGGACTCACAAACGAAGTGCGTGTTCAATGGTATCTGAATATTGGAGTGTGCCCCTGGCTATCCAAGAAAACAGTGCCGCCTGGTTTGCCTAATATACTGTAAGGAATTTGATATGATTTATACTTTTAATTTTGCGGGAAAGGAACATCAAGATGACCATGCACTGAAGATCATAACTGATTTAATCTCTAATAATAAACTCATGGTTTCCAGAGTAATAGTGGGACTCCAATATTTCCACCACCATTTCTTGCCCAAATAATTTGACACAAAAAGAAAATTGCACCAAAGCTACTAGTTTCCATCACAGCCGTCGTGATATTTTTTTAATACGGTATCACTTTACTCGCATAAAAACTGTGGATGGAGATGTGGTTACTGTTCATTTTTAACAGCATTGATGAAGACCACAATGAAGAACACTGCCAGCTTAAAGATCCACTGCAACCGTTCTCAATATCAAATCATTTCTGATTAACAATGAAGTACTTTAAATGTGATTATTTTCAATAAAAAATTTCAAAAAGAAACAAAAATACAGTGAGTTCCAAATGTATTGTGACAATGAATGAATTGTGTCTCTGTACTATCGCACTTTGTATTTGAAATTATAGAATGACTACAAAGTGCAAACTGTCAGCTTTAAATAGAGTATTTTCATCTGGGTGAACATTTAAAAGTTAAAATAACTTTTTTCACATGGTCACCTAAAATGGAGGGGACTAAAAGTATTGGGACAAACTCACTAATACAGTGCCTTCGGGAACTATTCAGACCACTTGACTTTTTCCAAATTTTGTTACATTACAAATTTATTCTGAAATGGATTTCTTTTTTTTAAATGAATCAAATCTACACACAATACCCCAATACTGACAATGCAAAAACAGGTTGAATTTTTGCTAATTTATATAAATAAAAAACAAAACATTTACAAAAAGTATTCAGACACTTTACTCAGTACTTGATTACAGCATTGAGTCTTGGGTATAACGCTACAAGCCTGGCACACCTGTATTTGGGGAATTTCTCCCATTTTTCTCTGCACATCCTCAAGCTCTGTTCGGTTGAATGGGGAGCGTTGCTGCACAGCAATTTTCAGGTCTCTCCAAAGATAGATTAGATCGGGTTCAAGTCTGGGCTCTGGTTGGGCCACTCACGGACATTCAGAGACGTGTCCCGAAGCCACTCCTGTGTTGTCTTGGCTGTGTGCTTAGGGTCGTTGTCCTGTTGGAAGGTGAACCTTCACCCCAGTCTGAGTTCCTGAGCAGGTCTCTCTGTAATTTGCCTCGATCTTGACTAGTCTCCCAGTCCCTGCTGCTGAAGAACATCCCCATAGCGTGATGCTGCCACCACCATGCTTCACTGTAAGGAAGGTTTCCTCCAGACGTGACACTTGGCATTCAGGCCAAAAAGTTCAATCTTGGTTACATCAGACCAGAGAATCTTGTTTCTCATGGTCAGAGTCTTTAGGTGCCTCTCCATAAAGGCCTGATTGGTAGAGTGCTGCAGAGATGGGAGACCCTTCCAGAATAACAACCATCTTCACAGAGGAACTCTAGAGCTCTTGTCAGAGGGTTCTTGGTCACCTCCCTGACCAAGGCCCTTCTCCCCCGATTGCTCAATTTGGCCGGGTTGCTCTAGGAAGAGTCTTGGTGGTTCCAAACTTCTTCCATTTAAGAATGGAGGCCACTGTGTTCTAGGGGACCTTCAATGCTACAGACACCTTCTGGTACCCTTCCCCAGATCTGTCTCTCAACACGATCCTGTCTCAGAGGTCTACAGACAATTCCTTAGACCTCATGGCTTGGTTTTTGCTCTGTCATGCACTGTCAACTGTGGGACCTTATATAGACAGGTGTGTGCCTTTCCAAATCATGTCCAATCAAATGAGTTTACCACAGGTGGACTTCAATCAAGTTGTAGAAACATCAAGGATGATCAATGTAAACAGGATGCACCTGAGCTCAATTTAGAGTCTCATAGCAAAGGGTCTGAATACTTATGTAAATAAGGTATTTCTGTTTATTTTTAATAAATTAAAAACCTGTTTTCGCTTTGTCATTATGGGGTATTGTGTGTCGATTGCTGAGGATTTTGTATTTATTTAATCCATTTTAGAATAAGGCTGTAAGGTAACAACGTGTGGGAAAAGTCAAGGGGTCTGAATGCGTTCTGAAAGCAGTGTGTGTGTAATAAAGTGGCCAGACTTAGTATCTGGTCCCATATTCCTAGCACATAATGACTACATCAAGCTTGTGACTCTACAAACTTGTTGGATGCATTGGTTATTTGTTTTGGTTGTTTCAGATTTTTTCTCCCCCAATAGAAATGAATGGTAAAATAACGTATTGTCATTTTTGAGTCACTTTTATTGTAAATAAGAATATAATTATGTTTCTAAACACTCCTACATTAATGTGGACGTTACCATGGTTACAGATAGTTCTGAATTAAATCGGGAATAATGATGAGTGAGAAAGTTAGACGCACAAAAAATATCATACCCCCAAGACATAGGCATAAATAGGTCGCATCCAGCCATCATGGTCGCATCCATATTAATGTAGAAGTGCTTAGAAACATATTCTATTTACAATAAAAGTGACAATACATTATTTACATTTAATTTCTATTGGGCACAACATCTGAAACAACCAAAACAAACAGCAAATGCATCCAACACACTGTTCTCTGATGTTGATGTCGATTGAAGCTCTTCCCACAGTCCGCGCAATGGTAAGGCTTTTCTCTAGTGTGTTTTACGCTGGTGGTTCTTTAGAGTAGAAGATGCGGTAAAACTCTTCCCACAGTCAGAGCAGCTATAGGATTTCTCCCCTGTATGTGTTCTCTGATGTTGTACCATACTCCCCTTTTGCCTGAAACATTTCCCACAGTCAGAGCAGCTATACGGTTTCTCCCCTGTATGTATTCTCTGGTGGTATAACAAACTCCCTTTTGACTGAAAAATTTCCCACAGTCAGAGCAGCTATACGGTTTCTCTCCTGTATGTATTCTCTGGTGGTATACCAAACTCCCCTTATGACTGAAGTTCTTTCCACAGTCAGAACAGCTATGAGATTTCTCCCTTGTGTGTGTTCTCTGATGCTGTTTTAAGTTTGAATGTTGACTGAAACTCTTCCCACAGTCAGAGCAATGGTAAGAATTCTCTCCAGTGGACGTGAGCGGATTCCTTGTTGACAAAGAGGTCTTGCCACATTCAGTGCCATAGGTTTCCTCCTCTTCTTCTCCTTTGATTTTAACAGTTAGCTCCAGCGTCTGACTTTCATCCTCCATCTTGACTGACTCCATCTTTGGATCTGGCTTGCTTAGGTCACTATGGTTACAGTCAGGCCCCCCTTTCCCAGGCTGAGGACACTCCCACGTTTCCTCTTTCTTTTCTTCTTTCAGAAGTCCAGAATAGTCTAGACAGAATATAAACAATAAGCATCACTGAAGAAGTCAGATTGATTTCCTGTTCTGACACCTTATTTGTTAATGCTGAGCGATTAGCCAACATTTTTAAACAACTAATTGACCGACATCGGATCAATTAGTTTAATTCCATTTAGTTCTCTAGAGAGAAATCATACGAAGCTGTAGAGTTGTAGTTTTCAATAGGCAAATATTCAACCTAGTTCAGCTTAGAAAAGTGGTAATTAACTACTATGAAAAGAAGCAAGGTGCTCGACTGCACCTTTAAATAAACTTAGATCAGGTGCTGAATTCTCGTATATAATCCAAAAGATCAAAAATAGGACAGAAAACATTTGTGCAATAAAAATGTTATTCAGAGGGCTGTCCTATTTTTGTTCTTTGAATTAACTACAATGACCAGAATCCATTGTGCCAGTTCTTCCCAGCTCCACACACAGACCGCATGAGAGAGGAATGTACATGACACAGAGACGAGAGAGATTGATAGCTCGTGAGGTAGCTCTACCCGATTGATAGTTGTAGCAGACTTGAAAGTATGCCTTATCTACTTATTCTAGAACTACTAAAAGTGATTTAGTCAGCTATGCAGCATGGGCAGCTACTAGCTAGACTCAATGGAAAGAGACAGAGGACAACAGTCGGAGAGAGAGAGAGAGACAGAGGACAACAGTCGGAGAGAGAGAGAGAGACAGAGGACAACAGTCAGAGAGAGAGAGAGAGACAGAGGACAACAGTCGGAGAGAGAGAGAGAGACAGAGGAAAACAGTCGGAGAGAGAGAGAGAGAGACAGAGGACAACAGTCGGAGAGAGAGAGACAGAGGACAACAGTCAGAGAGAGAGAGAGAAAGAGGACAACAGTCAGAGAGAGAAAGAGGACAACAGTCGGAGAGAGAGAGACAGAGGACAACAGTCAGAGAGAGAGAGACAGAGGACAACAGTCAGAGAGAGAGAGACAGAGGACAACGTTAGACGGAGAGAGACAGAGGACAACGTTAGACGGAGAGAGAGACAGGACAACGTTAGATGGAGAGAGAGACAGAGGACAACGTTAGATGGTTGGCTGGCTGCTCCTGTCTGAGCAGAGATGACTTAATTAAATAATAATCAAAGAAAAGAAATATACACAACTGAAATATTTTACTGATGTAAAGTAATAAGTATTATTGATCCCAACAGGCCCAATACTGAATCTGATATGAATACTCACTTAGATACATAAAATTATCCACATCTTCTTCTTTAATATTCAGGTCCAGCGTCTGACTTTCATCCTTCAGCTTCGGATCTAGCGTGCTTTGGTCACTATGGTAACAGTCAGGACCATGCAGCACTGTAAAAAAAGAAAAGAAAAGAAGAATAAGGTTAACTTAACAAGTGTTGTGTTTTGAGGGGAAACTACCAAAGCAGGGCTCAAACTTGGGATGAGCGTGTGAAGTAATTTCACTAGTCGGATATTCTTTATTTTATTCCTCTGCACAACGGGAGAGACTGTGCTGCAGGAGGAGGAAGCTAACCAGTGTGAGATAACAGGGGAGCGGACATGAGAGAGAGAGATGCAGTAGCCAAGCCAGATCATCACTGACAAGTTGGACTATCTAACTTACAGCAGACACAAATGTTGTTGTTTGTCAACGAGCACAACTGATGTTGGGACAATGTAACCACAGCAGTCTGGAAGATCCTCATTCCAAGGACTCGCTAGAAAGAGGATCACCAGTTCATCTGTCCCCGACTGAGATTGTGCTGAACAAGAGATGGCTAAAGGACATCACCAAATTCCAGAATTTTTGGTATGCAACAAGTCATCATGTTGGGTAATTTATCATTTCAATTCAAGGTATTACTTCATTACACACTCAATTCCCACTAACTCACATTGAAGCAAACAGTATATATGATAAACTCAGCAACAACAACAAAAAACATCCCTTTTTCAGGACCCTGTCTTTCATAATAATTTGTAAAAATCCAAATAACTTCAGATCTTCATTGTAAAGGGTTTAAACACTGTGTCCCATGCTTGGTCAATGAACCATAAACAATTAATGAACATGCACCTGTGGAATGGTCGCAAAGACACTAACAGCTTACAGACGGTAGGCAATTAAGGTCAGTTATGAAAACTTAGGACACTGAAGAGGACTTTCTACTGACTCTGAAAAACACCAAATGAAAGATGCCCAGGGTCCCTGCTCATCTGTGTGAACGTGCCTTAGGTATGCTGCAAGGAGGCATGAGGACTGCAGATGTGGCCAGGGCAATAGCGCGCCTAAGACAGCGCTACAGGGAGACAGCATGGACTGCTGATCACCCTCGCCGTGGCAGACCACGTTTAACAAGACCTGCACAGGATCGGTACATCCGAACAGCACACCTGTGGGACAGTTATAGGATGGCAGCAACAACTGCCTGAGTTACACCAGGAATGCACAATCCCTCCATCAGTGCTCAGACTGTCCGCAAGGCTGAGAGAGGCTGAACTGAAGGCTTGTAGGTCTGTTGTAAGGCAGGTCCTCACCAGATATCACCGGCAACAACGTCGCCAATGGGCACAAACCCACCATCGCTGGACCAGACAGGACTGGCAAAAAGTACTCTTCACTGACGAGTCAAGGTTTGTCTCACCAGGGGTGATGGTCGGATTCGCGTTTATCATCGAAAGAATGAACATTACACCGAGGCCTGTACTCTAGAACGGATCAATTTGGTGATGGAGGTGCTGTCATGGTCTAGGGCAGCGTGCCACAGAATTATTTGACTGAGCTTGTCGGTCATTGCGGGCAATCAACGCTATGCATTACAGGGAAGACATCCTCCTCTCTCATGTGGTACCCTTCCCGCAGGCTCATTCTGACATGACCCTCCAGCATAACAATGCCACCAGCCATACTCCTCGTTCTGTGCGCGATTTTCTGCAAGACAGGAATGTCAGTGTTCTGCCATGGCCAGCATTGAGCCCGGATCTCAATCCCACTGAGCACGTCTGGGACCTGTTGGATTGGAGGGTGAGGGCTTAAGCCCAGAAATGTCTGGGAACTTGCAGGTGCCTTGGTGGAAGAGTATGGTAACATCTCACAGCAAGAACTGGCAAATCTGGTGCAGTCCATGAGGAGGAGATGCACTGCAGTACTTAATGCAGCTGGTGGCCACACCAGATACTGACTGTTACTTTTGATTTTGACCTCCCCCCTCCCTGTCCCATTCTGGTTAGTCACATGTCTGTGGAACTTGTTCAGTTTGTCTCAGTTGTTGAATCTTATGTTCATACAAATATTTACACATGTTAAGTTTGCTGAAAATAAACACAGTTGACAGTGAAAGGATGGTTCTTTTTTTACTGAGTTTATACAGTTGAAGTCGGAAGTTTACAAATACATTTAGACTCAGTTTTTCACAGTTCCTGATATTGTAATCCGGGTAAAAATGCCCTGTCTTAGGTCAGTTAGGATCACCACTATTTTAAGAATGTGAAATATAAGAGTGTGAAATGTAATAATAGTAGAGAGAATTATTTAATTCACATTTATTTATTTCCACATTCCCAGTGGGTCGGAAGTTTACATATACTAATTGAGTGTTTGGTAGCATTGCCTTTAAATTGTTTAACTTGAAAATAACTGACATTTTGGTTAATAGCCCAGCACTAACGCCTTACAATGTCAAAGCCTAAGTGTTAACATAACTGTGTACCTTCAGAACAGTCAGGAAGGACATGGATCTCTGTGTCTGATTCTGCCATGGCAACAGCACTACATCAGACTGTGCTTTACTGCATCTCTGTCCTTCTGAGTTCTCTTTAGCAATTAGTAGAGCTCAAGTGAGAATTAGCAACTGAATGAAAATGTATTTAAAATGAAAAACACAAAATGTAATGAATACAAACATACCTTGTCTGTTTGCCTTGTGGAAATATTGATGGAACAAAATCGGGGCTGTCGTAGTCCATAGAAGGTTCTCCTATTGGAAAGAAAGATGGTGATTAGTGAATGGACTGGCTAGCAAACCTATCTGGACTTACTAGAAGGTTATTTTATCTTGGCTTGCTAAATTATGTCAAAATCATCCTTAAGTATCTAGAATTGATTGTGTAGGTCAATGTAGTTCATTATAGAAGATTTGGACATGAAGCAAAACAAACAAAAAAGAGAATATCGTGCCATTGACCTGCTAAGAAGTTCACATTTGGAAACAGTGACATGGTAAACAAAACCAAAACATTTAATTGCTTGTCCTTTGCAGGGTATGGAAACCAATATGTAATTTTTGTGAACTATTCCTTCAAAGCTAGAATCCTTAGTTGAATGATATATACCCACTGATTCTTTTTTTACATTTTATTTTACTCCTCTTTTTTCTCCCTAGAACCCACAGTATCCAATTATCACTGCAACTCCCGTACGGATTCGGGAGAGGTGAAGGTCGAGAGCAATGCATCCTCCGAAACACAACCAAGCCGCACTGCTTCTTGACACAATGCACATCCAACACGGAAGCCAGCCGCACCAATGTGTCAGAGGAAACACTGTACACTTGGCGACCTGGTCAGCGTGCACTGCACCCGGCCCGCCACAAGAGTTGCTGGCGTGCGACGAGACAAGTATATCCTTGCCGGCCAAACCCTCCCTAACCCGGGCGGCGCTGGGCCAATTGTGCATCGCCCCATGGACCTCCCGGTTCCGGACGGCTGCGACAGAGCCTGGACTCTCTGGCGGCACAGCTAGCACTGCAATGAGGTGCCTTAGACCACTGAGTCTCTGGCGGCACAGCTAGCACGGCAATGCAGTGCCTTAAGACCACTGAGTCTCTGGCGGCACAGCTAGCACGGCAATGCAGTGCCTTAGACCACTGGGTCTCTGGCGGCACAGCTAGCACGGCAATGCAGTGCCTTATACCACTGAGTCTCTGGCGGCACAGCAATGCAGTGCCTTAGACCACTGAGTCTCTGGCGGCACAGCTAGCACGGCAATGCAGTGCCTTAGACCACTGGGTCTCTGGCGGCACAGCTAGCACGGCAATGCAGTGCCTTATACCACTGAGTCTCTGGCGGCACAGCAATGCAGTGCCTTAGACCACTGAGTCTCTGAGCGGCACAGCTAGCACGGCAATGCAGTGCCTTAGACCACTGGGTCTCTGGCGGCACAGCTAGCACGGCAATGCAGTGCCTTATACCACTGAGTCTCTGGCGGCACAGCAATGCAGTGCCTTAGACCACTGAGTCTCTGGCGGCACAGCTAGCACGGCAATGCAGTGCCTTAGACCACTGGGTCTCTGGCGGCACAGCTAGCACGGCAATGCAGTGCCTTAGACCACTGCGCCACCCGGGAGGCCACCCACTGATTCTCGAAGAATATAGCAGTAACTTATAAATGCCTCATGAGCTTAGTTCAACTGTCGTACTCACATCAGAACCCAAAATATAGGCTTGTTTTACTCCAACGTTTGTAAACAACGTAAATGTAAAACACTTTATAGCCTCAGTTTGGGGAAGTCACCTTCCCAGTCAGTCTATTGTGTGTATTGGACATTGCAATGTACAGCCTTACCTATGGATCTTGGGTCCATGAAAAGGGGTATCAGCCTGTCCCTCTGGTGGTGTGGGGTGGATGGGGTTTATCCTGCCTGGTTGGCCCCGTCAGGGGGTATTGTCAGATGGGGCTACAGTGCCCCCCGTCCCCCCGTCCCACCTGGTCGTGCAGCTGAATCAGCTTCTGCCTAGGACTATGGAACCCTGACCTGTTCAATTCATTTATTTTATTTAACCTATATTGAAGTAAGTGTGTCCATGATTGAGTCTGAATGAAAAGATGGAGAATGAACTACAGTTCATTCGGAAAGTATTCTATTTGTGTCTCCCTTAGACCTGTTGATATGGACAACGCTGATGTTATAGATCTGTCATTGTCAGCAGAGTAGGCTACCCTGTTATTTGTCATATTAAGAAAAGATTCAGCTGATGTCTCCAGTCATACAAAGTGTAGTGGAATTGTATGAAATGTGTTTTCCCGTGCAATGAAAGAAGAAACATGTCTGATATGGCCTATAGAGCGCAGGCCTCTACTCTACACGCCACTCAGCCACGCATTGAACTGTCTTTTTGTGAACAGTGATTCAGTTGCATTATAAACCTAAATCATGACTAGCCAATCGACTCATCACATTCTGAATAGTGGACTGTCTTACATAAGTGTTGATACAAGGAATGCTTTATGGGTTGGTTCAATTTCTCAAGTGTCCGGTATATCGCAATATGTTCCATTCACACAATAGACCCGAATTGTAAGTTGATTTCCCACAGTTAAAATGGCACTCCATTCTCCTTTTCACCTCATGTAGCACCTGATTATTAACTAAGGCATCTCTCATTAAGTGGTCCAGGTAAGTCATAACATGGCACAAGTGGGGGGGGGGGGACTTTCCTCTTTGTTCTCTATTGACATCACAACTTCCCATCAAACCAGCTCCTTGAATGCCCAACTAGACAGTATCAGAGGAAAGCCCCCCAAAAATTGTCAAAGACCTCAGTCACCCAAGTCATAGAATATTCCTCTCTGCTTCCGCATGGCAAGCGGTACCAGAGTGCCAAGTCTAGGTCCAGCAGGCTCCTTAACAGCTTCTACCCCCAAGCCATAAGACTGCTGAACAATTAATCAAACGGCCACTCTGACTATTTACATTGACACCCCCCTCACTTTACCCTTACCTACATGTACAAACTACCTGGACTAACCTGTACCCCTGCATTGACTCGGTACCGGTACCCCCTGTATATAGCCTCACT